>NW_025225584.1:11608-17400 GCF_018294505.1 Triticum aestivum
GAAACATGGTTTATGTCAATCTTTGATGCATAAAACGCGACCTCCCCCTCTCCCGAACTCCTGCTCTCTCTCTCTCTCTCTGACAATCTTCAATTATGTCGCACGCATCCAACACACAAACCTTGTTGGTCCTCTCCCTTTCTCTCCATCTCTCTCTCTCTCTCTCTTTGTGTGTGTGCGTGGGGGGGGGGGGTCTTTCTAGTTCGCATGCATATATACTCCATCTATAGGTCTCTCTCGCACACTATGTATGATTCTCTAGTCCAAGCTAGATATCTTGGGTGCACTCATCGTACGCACACAAATTCCTTGGCTCATTGCCCGTAACTCTCTCACGCACAACTTTGTCATCTCGGAGCTCTTCCCCCTCTCTCTCAAACTCTCCATCTACCTGGGTCACACATACACATGCATATCTCACTCGCACTCGATAGGCCCATCTAAAACTCTATCTCTCTCCCTCGTTCTCTCTCCATCTCACACGCACACACACAATCTCATGCCTAGCTAGCCAAGTATGATGGTCTCTCACTCAATTGTAGGCACACGCAGGCCCCCCTATATGTATATGACTAGCTAATCTTAGTCTCCATCACAAACATGTGCATGGTCTATCTCGATTTCTCTCGGGGCATCTTTCTATCGCGCACGCACCTCCCTCGATCTCCCACCCATATAGTCCCCTCACGATCTCGAGGGGGTCTCTCTATCACAAACACACCCTCTCGCCCTCCCCATGCGTCCATGTTCTCCATGTGTCCCTCTCGACCTTTGTTCCTTGTTGGAAAGACCTCTATTGGACATGTGCTATAGGGGTATCTCTCTCCGTTGCAAACAATCACACACTAGCTATCTTCGTGTATCTCCTCGCCTCGGTTTTCTATCTCGGAGAAGCATGCGTGATATGTTCGCCTAAGAAACGAAAAAACACACTCTCTCTCTAATTTATCGTTTGTTGTCACTTTCTCTTTCACACATACTCTTTTTGCACACTTACTCATTCTCCTTCACACGCACTTGATCCCTCTCGACTTAGGCACTCTCCTCGGTCCATAGCATATTGATTTATTGAAAAGTCAAACATCACAAAGTTTGACCATGTACGTGGAGAAAAACAATTACATTTGGAACGGCAAACATATACCATTAGATTCACCATGAGATGTAGTTTCGTATGATGTATCTTTGGTATTGAAGATATAAATAACATTTGTGTAAACCTGATCAAAGTTTCCAAAGTTTGACTTCTAAAAAATTACATGCACTGCATTATCGAGCGGATGGAATATCTCTTTCCCCTCTCAGCTATCTGACGCACCACTGAGCCTTATCGGGGCTCCTCAATCTCTCTCAAACTTTATATCTCCCTGGTTCACACATACACATGTCTCGCTCACGCTATACATATAGACCCATCCAACACTCTCCGCCCTTGTTCTCTCTCTATGTGACACACCCCCCCCCTAATAAGTACCATAATCCCTCACTCCATCATAGGCGCAAGCACTCCCCCCACTAAGTATGATTATCTCTCACTAGCCATCAGGAACACACGTATTGTCTCCTTCCATCCATACGTCTATCTCGATATCTCTCGGGGTATCTTCTATCGCGCACACAGCTTGTCACTCGATCTCCCACCCATGTAGTCCCATCACGATCTCCAGGGGACCTCTCTATGACAAACATACACTCTCTCCTCCCCATGTCTGCATTTTCTTCATACGACTCTCTCGACCTCTCTCCGTTGTTTGTCAGACCCCTCTTGGCCACGTGCTAGGGGTCTTGCTCTCTCGATTGCAAACAATCACACACTATCTCCTCACCTTGCTTCCGTTGTCGAAGATGCATGTGTGATATGTTTGCATAAGACACACACGTTTTTTCTCGACTTTTATCGAGTGTTGTCCATGTCTCTTTCACACACGCACACACACTTTTTTCACTCACTCTTTCTATTTCACACTATATATATATCTCTAGTTAGGGACTCTCTCACGTCCATAAGCATATGGATGTTTTGAAAAGTCAAACATCAGAAAAGTTTGACCAGGTATATGTGGATAAAAACATTTACATCTGGAAAGATCATTAGATTCATCACAACATGTACTTACTTCATACTATCATTTATCTTTGGTATTGTAGATATAAGTAATTTCTTTATAAACTTGGTCAAAGTTTCAAAAGTTTGACTTTTAAAAAATGTTGGAACTACATTATCGAACGGAGGGAGTAGCTCTTTCTCTCTCTCACTGCTATATCTCACGGGCCTCCCCTCTCACACGAACACTCTATACCGACGGATTATACGCTCACTGTGTCAGCGCATAGCTCTGTATATTGTTTAGTTGACCGGTCAACCAATCCACATGCTGCCTTGTCAGCTCATGTTCAGTATCTTCGTGTGCTGGCCCATGTGGCAGTGGGTGAAAATAAGTAAACTAGAGGCCCATCTGACACGCAGGGAAGTAAACAAAGTTGAAACCACTCGGGGTAGCCCCCCGCACGCTAGTAAATTGAGGGCGCATTGAGGACACACTTCTTCCGCGTGGAGGACGCACTCGCGCACAATTCACCACTGCGCAGCGGCATGCACAGAAGGACGCACTCGCGCACACCCAGCACACAACACACACCAGCACACGTGTACACCGGCGTCGCCACCGGTTGAGATGGACGGTGAGGCAACCAACAAGCGGAGGCAGCTCAAGCCAAAATCGCATCCGGCGAGCCTGGACTTCATCAGCAGCCTCCCCGATGACATGCTGCTCGTCATCATCAGCCTCCTCCCCACCAAATCTGCCGTGCGCACCGCCCTGCTCTCCCGGCGGTGGCGCCCCCTCTGGAGCCGCGTCCCCCTCAACCTTACCGTCGATAGCTGCCTCTGCGACGGGGATTGCAAACGCATGGCCGCAGTCTCCAAGATCCTTTCATCGCACCCTGGGCCAGCCAGATGCCTTGACATCCGCATGTTCAGTACCAACTGCAAGGTCCAACCCAAGTTCAACGAGTGGTCCTTATCCCCCGCCCTAGATCGGCTCGAGGAGCTCAGCTTTGAAGCTGGACGATGTCGCTCTCTACCGCCGTCCGCGCTCCATCTCGCGCCAACGCTGCACTGCGCCAGCTTCAGCTCCTGCTATCTTTCCCAGATTAATGCCGCGCCCGCCCTTCTTCTCCCTCAACTCAAGCAGCTCAACCTCTTCGACGTTGTCATCTCGAAGAAGGCTATGGAGCACCTGCTCCGCAGCTGTACTGCACTCGAGTACCTTCGTCTTGAGCAGGTCCACGGGTTCATTAGCCTCCACATCGCCTCGACGAATCTCCAATGGATTTATGTGTCTTGCTAGCCGCGCAAAAAGACATCAATAGGGAAGAGATCACTCCAGCTATTCCACGTTATGGTCATTGAGAATGCGCCTTTCCTTGAGAGATTGCTTCCATCGGATCTAGAAGGTCCAACAAAAATCAGGGTCATTGACGCGCCGAAATTGACAGCGTTGGTGCACTCGTCTGCCAAATTCTACGAACTCTTTATTGGATCCTTAATCGTTCAGGTACAGTGATACCTCTCCAATGTATCTATAATTTTTTATTGTTCCATTCTATATTATATTATGTTTTGGACATTATTGGGCTTTATTCACTTTTATATTATTTTTGGGACTAACCTATTAACCGGAGGGCCAGCCCAGAATTGTTATTTTTTGCCTATTTCAGAGTTTCGCAGAAAAAGAATATCAAACGGAGTCCACACGGAATGAAACCTTCGGGAACGTGATTTTCGGAACGAACGTGATCCAGAGGACTTGGACCCTACGTCAAGACATCAACCAGGAGGGCACGAGGTAGGGGGCGCGCCTACCCCACCTGGGCGCGCCCTCCACCCTCGTGGGCCCCCTGTTGCTCCACGGACATACTCCTTCCTCCTATATATACCTACGTACCCCCAAACTACCAGATACGGAGCCAAAAACCTAATTCCACCGCCGCAACCTTCTGTACCCGTGAGATCCCATCTTGGGGCCTGTTCCGGAGCTCCACCGGAGGGGGCATCGATCACGGAGGGCTTCTACATCAACAGCATAGCCTCTCCGATGATGTGTGAGTAGTTTACCTCAGACCTTCGGGTCCATAGTTATTAGCTAGATGGCTTCTTCTCTCTTTTTGAATCTCAATACAATGTTCTCCCCCTCTCTCGTGGAGATCTATTCGATGTAATCTTATTTTGCGGTGTGTTTGTTGAGACCGATGAATTGTGGGTTTATGATCAAGTTTATCTATGAACAATATTTGAATCTTCTCTAAATTCTTTTATGTATGATTGGTTATCTTTGCAAGTCTCTTCGAATTATCAGTTTAGTTTGGCCTACTAGATTGATCTTTCTTGCAATGGGAGAAGTGCTTAGCTTTGGGTTCAATCTTGTGGTGTCCTTTCCCAGTGACAGTAGGGGCAGCAAGGCACGTATTGTATTGTTGCCATCGAGGATAAAAAGATGGGGTTTATATCATATTGCATGAGTTTATCCCTCTACATCATGTCATCTTGCTTAAAGCGTTACTCTGTTCTTATGAACTTAATACTCTAGATGCATGCTGGATAGCGGTCGATGTGTGGAGTAATAGTAGTAGATGCAGGCAGGACTCGGTCTACTTGTCTCAGACGTGATGCCTATATACATGATCATACCTAGATATTCTCATAACTATGCTCAATTCTGTCAATTGCTCAACAGTAATTTGTTCACCCACCGTAATACTTATGCTCATGAGAGAAGCCACTAGTGAAAACTATGGCCCCGGGTCTATTTTCCATCATATTAATCTCCCATCAACAAGCTATTTCCGTTGCCTTTTATTTTGCTTCTATTTTACTTTGCATCTTTATCATAAAAATACCAAAAATATTATCTTATCATATCTATCAGATCTCACTCTCGTAAGTGACCGTGTAGGGGTTGGCAACCCCTTATCGCGTTGATTGCGAGGATTTATTTGTTTGTGTAGGTGCGAGGGACTCATGCGTGGTCTCCTACTGGATTGATACCTTGCTTCTCAAAAACTGAGGGAAATACTTACGCTGCTTTACTGCATCACCCTTTCCTCTTCAAGGGAAAACCAACGCAGTGCTCAAGAGGTAGCAAGAAGGATTTCTGGCGCCGTTGCCGGGGAGGCTTACGCAAGGTCAAGTCAAGATTTGGACTCCCAACAACGAGCCATTTCTGGCGCCGTTGCCGGGGAGTCTACGCAAAAGTCAACATACCAAGTACCCATCACAAACCCTTATCTCCCGCATTACATTATTTGCCATTTGCCTCTCGTTTTCCTCTCCCCCACTTCACCCTTGCCGTTTTATTCGCCCTCTCTTTTCCGTTCATCCTTTTGTTTGCTTGTGTTGCCATGTGCCTTCTATATGCTTGCATCTTCACTTGCTGAAAATCTATTGATATGGATCCACTTAAAGTGTTCTACTTGGATCATCTTTGATCCTTATGCGCTCGTGCTGAAACCCCAACTAGCCTAGTTGATGGAAAATCTTTAGATGAGCATGCTCATTTTGTGCCTCATCGTTTGTCTGGAAAAGGGAAGCCCTTATGGTATCATATAAATAGTTTGCTATGCTATGCTTGGAATCTTTGTGAAATTTGTGATTTTACTTGTTGCTCTAAGAACCCTAAAAAACACCTTCCCTACCTATGTGAGTTCAATGATAATGAAATCTTATCTTCTTATGCAAAGGGTGTTTATAGTTACTATGATATCAAACAAATTGAAGAATTTGTCGTTTTTAA
>NW_025225585.1:0-12607 GCF_018294505.1 Triticum aestivum
TGGAGGGGATTGTCGTCGTCTTCGGCACTATCCGGAGCATTATTGTCTCTTGTGCCGGTATCGCTACTTTTGCTATGGCGGGACTTAGAGCGGCGCCGCTGACGTCGGTGCTTGGATTGCTTCTTGGAGGGATTATCCTCCGTTGTCTTATCGCCATCGCCTTCTTTGGGGGTGTCCACCATGTATATGTCATACGATGAGGTGGCAGTCCAGCGCCTTGTGGGCGGCGGTTCTTGTTCGTCTCCTGCATCGTCGTCCATACCGTTGATGTCTTCGGAGCCGAAGTCGAGCATGTCGGTTAAATCATCGACAGTGGCTACTAAGTGGGTGGTGGGTGGGGAGCGAATTTCTTCGTCGTCCGCATCCCATTCTAGCCGGACATAGTTCGGCCAAGGGTCTCCTGTCAGGGAGAGAGACCTCAATGAGTTTAGCACGTTGCCAAAGGGCGAGTGCTGAAAGATATCCGCGGAGGTAAACTCCATGATCGATGCCCAATCGGATTTGATAGGCATGGACGCAGGCGGCTCGGAGCCCATGGCCGAGGATGAATCCAACGGTTCGGCAACACGGGTCTCATAGGAGGTGAAGTCAGTATTCGGCTCTATCGCCACTAAGTGTGCGGCCTCCGTGGCGGGGGCCATCCACCCGTCCTCAGATGGCGCAATTTGTTCCGGATTGAGGGTCGGAGTAGTTGCAGGTGTGATCTCCCGAACACTGTCCGGCGGCAGAGCTAAGTCATGCTCGTTGTGATTGTGCGGCGCACCTGACATGGGCTCGAATCCGTCGAAGATCAAGTCTCTGCGGATGTCGGCAGTATAGTTCAAGTTTCCAAACCTGACCTGATGGCCAGGGGTGTAGCTCTCGATCTGTTCCAGATGGCCAAGCGAGTTGGCCCGCAGTACGAAGCCGCCAAATACGAGGATCTATCCGGGGAGGAAAACCTCACCTTGGATCGCATCGTTGTCGATGATCGAAGGAGCCATCTAGCCTTGCGGTGACGGCACAGTGGAACTCTCAATGAAAGCACCAATGTCGGTGTCAAAACCGGCGGATCTCGGGTACGGGGTCCCGAACTGTGCGTCTAAGGCGGATGGTAACAGGAGGCGGGGGACACGATGTTTACCTAGGTTCGGGCCCTCTCGATGGAGGTAATACCCTATTTCCTGCTTGATTGATCTTCATGATATGAGTATTACAAGAGTTGATCTACCACGAGATCATAGAGGCTAAAGCCTAGAAGCTAGCCTATGGTATGATTGTTGTTGTCCTATGGACTAAACCCTCCGGTTTATATAGACACCGGAGGGGGCTAGGGTTACACAGAGTCGGTTACAAGGGAGGAGATCTACATATCCGTATTGCCAAGCTTGCCTTCCACGCCAAGGAGAGTCCCATCCGGACACGGGTCGAAGTCTTCAATCTTGTATCTTCATAGTCCAACAGTCCGGCCAAAGGATATAGTCCGGCTGTCCGAGGACCCCCTAATCCAGGACTCCCTCAGCAACTCCTCCTCCCGGCGCTCCTCGATCTCCGCTGCCTCCTGCATCTCCAGCTCCCGCTCGGCGACCTCATGAGGAAGCAGGTGCTCCATGGCTACCGCCGCCTTTTCAGACATGGGTTGCATGCTGGAGTCCGAGGTGGCCTGGAATATCTTGGCGTGTGCATCCTAGATCTTGGCATGGATGGCCTTGACCCGGGCCAGGGCGACATCAGCGGCACGGAGGGCAGCTCGAGCGCTCTCGGCGTTTAGCCGTCGTCGCAGCAGCAGTTGCAGCCGTCTCGGCTGCTGCAGCTGCCCTGTCGGCTGCCGCAGATGCCCTCTCGGCAGAAGCGGCCGCGCTCAATGCGGATGCGGTGGCACTCTCGGCGTAGGCAGCCGCGCTCTCGGCACAGGCGGCGGCGCTCGGGGGGACGCGGCCATCGTACGGGCCTTCACGAAGCGTTTCCACGGTGTCATCTTTGCAAGAAGGGGGTGCGAGAATGGGGATTGGGATTCGTGGATTGGGGAAAGCTTAAGGAGGGAGACTTAAATAGACCCATATATTTTCATCGCAAACGGTTCCTAGAAAACAATTGTGTGTGATGTTGTAGATATTTTTTATTAGCTATGAAAGACGGATTTTGAATAAAGTGCCAACGGATGGTGATTTAAATGAACCAGAAATTTTGTAGTACTAATACAACTTTCATGTCAAATTTTGGAAAATTTCAGGGGTCATTTGACCTTCTAAGACATTTAAGTGCTTTTCTAGCCATTTAATGACTGTAATTGAAATTTGAACTACATGTACATGCAACATCTAACCATCACGGTTTGAAAACTCATATTTTGTGTACTTGTGTGCGATTTAATTCCATGTGCAGTAAATTGGAAGGAATTTTCAAACATATTGGTCTAACGGCTATGACACAATTAAGCATGGAGTGACATGGCATTTTAATTCCAAAAAATTAAAAATAAATAGAAACACATGAAACCTTGGTTGATGTAATGTCATGCCACCAAGATGATGTGGTAAAACAATTGGCATGTTTGACCAAAGTTTGGACACACACACCTCACAAACCGGAGCAACTCACTAGAAGGCTCGTGGTTCCGAGAGGGAACAATGCATGTTTGATGACGAACGGGAGATAGCGTCCTCTTACGGCCTTCAATTTTTTTCTACGTCTAACATGCACTACCACAACTGTAATGTGAAATTTTTGAAAATTCTAGGGGTCATTTGACCTTTTAAAGACATTTAAGTGATTTTCTAGCCATTTAATGACCGTAATTCAAATTTGAACTACATCTACATGCAACGCGTAACCGAAACGATTTGAAAAATCATATTTGTGTACTTGTGTGCGAGTTAATTCCATGTGCAGTAAACTAGAAGGAATTTTCAAACATATTTGTATCACGACATGGACACATATGCATGAATACGTATGCATGGAGTGGCATGGCATTTTAATTCCAAAAAAATCAGAAACACATGAAACCTTGGTTGATGTAATGTCATGCCACCAAGATGATGTGGTAAAGAAATTGGCATGTTTGACGAAAGTTTGGACACACACCCCTCACAAACCAGAGCAACTCGCTAGAAGGTTCGTGGTTCCGAGAGGGAACAATGCATGTTAGATGACGAACGGGAGATAGCTTCCTCTTACGGCCTTCAAATTTTTTCTACGTCTAACGTGCACTACTACGACTGTAATGTGAAATTTTGGAAAATTCTAGGGGTCATTTGACCTTTTAAAGACATTTAAGTGATTTTCTAATCATTTAATGACCGTAATTCAAATTTGAACTACATCTACATGCAACGCCTAACCAAAACGTTTTGAAAGATCATATATGTGTACTTGTGTGTGAGTTAATTCCATGTGCAGTAAATTAGAAGGAATTTTCAAACATATTGGTCTCACGACATGGACACATGCATACGTATGCATGGAGTGACATGGCATTTTAATTCAAAAAATAGAAAAATGATGAGAAACACATGAAACCTTGGTTGATGTAATGTCATGCCACCAAGATGATGTGGTAAAGAAATTGGCATGTTTGACAAACGTTTGGACACGCACCCCTCACAAACCGGAGCAACTCGCTACAAGGTTCGTGGTTCCGAGAGGGAACAATCCATGTTTGATGACGAACGGGAGATAGCATCCTCTTACGCCCTTCAAATTTTTATCTACGTTTAACGTGCACTAATACAACTGTCATGTGAAAAATTGGTAAATTTCAGGTGTCATTTGACCTTTTAAAGACATTTAAGTGATTTTCTAACCATTTAATGACCATAATTCAAATTTGAACTACATCTACATGCAACGCCTAACCATAACGGTTTGAAAAATCATATTTTTGTGTACTTGTGTGCGAGTTAATTCCATGTGCAATAAATTCGAAGGAATTTTCAAACATATTGGTGTCAAGGCATGGGCACATGCATGGAGTGCATGCCATGGCATTTTAATCCCAAAAAATTAAAAAATGATCAGAAAAACATGAAACCTTGCTTGATTTAATGTCATGCCACCAAGATGATGTGGTAAAGAAATTGGCATATTTGACGAAAGTTGGGGCACACACCCCTCACAAACCAAAGCAACTCGCTAGAAGGTTCGTGGTTCCGAGAGGGAACAATGCATGTTTGATGACGAACGGGAGATAGCTTCCTCTTACGGCCTTGAACTTTTTTCAATGTCTAACGTGCACTACTACAACTGTAATGTGAAATTTTGGAAAATTCTAGGGGTCATTTGACCTTTCAAACACATTTAAGTGATTTTCTAACCATTTAATGACCGTAATTTAAATTTGAACTACATCTACATGCAACGCCTAACCAAAACGGTTTGAAAAATCATATATATGTACTTGTGTGCGAGTTAATTCCATCTGCAGTAAATTAGAAGGAATTTTCAAACATATTGGTCTCACGACATGGACACATGCATACGTATGCATGGAGTGACATGGCATTTTAATTAAAAAAATAGAAAAATGATCAACACATGAAACCTTGGTTGATGTAATTTCATGCCACCAAGATGATGTGGTAAAGAAATTGGCATGTTTGGTGAACGTTTGGACACACGCCCCTCAGAAACCGGAGCAACTCGCTAGAAGGTTCGTGGTTCCGAGAGGGAACAATGCATGTCTGATGACGAATGGGAGATAGCTTCCTCTTACGGCCTTTAAATTTTTTCCTACGTTTAACGTGCACCAATACAACTCTCATGTGAAAATTTGGTAAATTTCACGGGTCATTTGACCTTCTAAATATATTTAAGTGATTTTCTAACCATCTAATGACCGTAATTCAAATTTGAACTACATCTACATGCAATGCCTAACCAAAATGGTTTGAAAAATCATATTTTTGTGTACTTGTGTGCGAGTTAATTCCATGTGCAGTAAATTCGAATGAATTTTCAAACATATTGGTGTCAAGGCATGGGCACATGCATGGAGTGCATGCCATGCCATTTTAATTCCAGAAAATTAAAAAATAATCAGAAAAACATGAAACTTTGCTTGATTTAATGTCATGCCACCAAGATGATGTGGTGAAAAAATTGGCCTGTTTGACAAAAGTTTGGACACACACCCCTCACAAACCGGAGCAACTCACTAGAAGGTTCGTGGTTCCGAGAGGGAACAATGCATATTTGCTGACGAACGGGAGATAGCTTCCTCTTACGGCCTTCAAATTTTTAGCTACGTTTAACGTGCACTAATACAACTATCATGTGAAAATTTGGAAATTTTCAGGGGTCATTTGACCTTTTAAAGACATTTAAGAGATTTTCTAACCATTTAATGACCGTAATTCAAATTTGAACTACATCTACATGCAACGTCTAACCAAAACGGTTTGAAAAATTATATTTTTGTGTACTTGTGTGCGAGTTAAAAAATCATCATACGATGTAAATATCTCGTGTTCAAAAAAGAAAATGTGAAGATCAACCGGCCCCCACACGATTGGCTCTCTATCTCGCGGCTCGAGGTTTGGTAGGTGATTGGCGGGGGTCATTAATCAGACATGGTTTTGTATTGGAAACCGTCAGCTATTATGTTCACACACGGATTTGCTTCGGGAATTGTGTGTAATTCAAACTACAGTACTCGTAAATTCCGGCGACCGGCGTGCGTACTGTCCCCGTCGATCTAGATTCCGGCCGCCAATAAATACTACCTTGCTCACATCATCCCGCCTGCATTCTCATGCACATCCTTCCCTCGCTCGCCCTCTCTCTCTCTCAAATCTCTGCCATGGCGCCGCCGGTCTGCCCACGCGCCGACGAGGAGTCGCTGCCCCCCGAGGACGCTCACTCGATTAGCAGCGACGAGGACCCCTACGCGCCGCCCGACGAGGTTGCGCTGGAGCCCCCAACTTTGGATTGGTTTTGGGGCCAGTACAATCTTTGTCTGTGGAAGTTGCTGCCGCCAGCTGAGAAAGCAAGGCAAATGGCGTTCAAGAAGGAGATGGCGGAGGAGGAAGCCAGGTACCAGGCGGCCTGTGAAGCCCGTGATGCCGCATGGAAAAAGGAGGCGGTGGAGCTTTGGGGGCAGGCGCGTCGTCGTGCCGAGGAGGTGTACGAAGACGGGTACTTCGCGAGGAAGGTCATAGGCGATGGGCGCCTCATCGCTGCGTGGAGGTGGGCCGATAAGCACTAGCGTGCCACCGACGAGGAGCTCCGATGGGCGCCCAACTAAATGGCAAGATCGACCACGCGTCCGCCAGCAATAGGCAGATCGGTACGTCAAGCGCTGCGAGGCGGAGGAGTCGGAGTACTGCCTCCGCACTGGGAAGACGCCGCGCACCAGGGAGCTGCTGGCGAGGGGCTGCCGGAATACTGGCCCCAGGAGGGATTATTAGTTTTAGTATTGTTCGTTTTCAATTTTATGCATTGTACCTAGTAGTTAAGTATCATCACGTATATGTGATGATATTATATATATATATATATTCTGTGATGATCTAATGAACAATTAATATATATATATATTATGAATTCCATTTTCTATCTGTTTTTGTAAACTAATTTGAATCTAGTTGTTATCATCCACATATACAGAATGGAAAGCGTATATGCACACATTGAAACAGAACATATAAGAATGGAAAACAGACTACACACATTGAAACAGAGCAATAAACAGAGCAATACTATGATTGTTGTGAATACAAAGCTATCCACGTCGAAACAACTTTTCAAAATAAAACGCGTCCATGAGACCATGACCAGCAGCCCTTGCCTAGGGTAGCTCTTGGCTCTGCCTGAACTCGTGCAGGCGTTCGTCCAAGCGGTCGACACGCTCGCGGTACATCTGGAGCGTGATCTCGAGCTCCAAGTTGGCTATTTCATCGGAGATCACCAGCTCGAGGATGCGACGGCCATATTCCTCTACTGCGCCTAGATGGACACCTGGGCCAAGGAGGCGGTCCAGCCTACGGACCAGTGCATTGGCATCCAGCGGGCCGCGGACAAGGCGAATGGCGGCACCCATGCGAACTGCACGGCGGGCGTCCGGTGCAAGTACGGCGTGGCCGGCATCTGGTGCAAGTACGGCGCTGAGGGCCTCAGCCCACTCCTGGCGAAAAATGGGGGTACTGACGGGACATGTACCCAGCTGCGACGCTGTGTCGATAGTAGGCAAGCGCCGATGGATCCGCTCTTGCTATGCGGCGCGCCGCGGCTCTCGCTCTGCGGCGCTCCAACGGTCTCGCCGTGCGGCGAGCCGCAGCCTATCGGTGCAGACGCGCCTAGCTTGCTCTGCGGTGCGCCATCGATCATGTTGTGTGGCGAGCTGCAGCCTGTCGGCGCTGACATGCCTATCTTGATCCACGGCGCTCAAGCGCCATGCGCCAAAGGTCTGCTCAACCCTGGCGATGACGCGCATTACAGCGTCATCCATCGCGTTGCCGGGGAGCGCCTCGGCTCGACGGGCCATGGCGCCTGCTCGTTCTCCTCGTCGACGAGGTTGATGGCAGAGGTGGCGCTTTGGTGGGTTGGCATGCTTGGAAAAGGTGGATGTGCTACAGGCTGCGCTTGCCGCCTTCGTGCGTCGTGCGCCCCCTATGCACAATATAGCAGGGTGGCGGGAAACAGGTGAGGAAATGGCGGGAAATTGTGGCGTGTTCATAAAACACCATCAATTAATGGAAACTTAGCATCGAGCTAGCACAAGAAGTAGATGATAACCAGATGAACACGGACCACACTAGGGAACCCGTCGGTGATGAATTCATCATTCCCAAATGGTTGAATACTAGCAAGCATTTGCCCACAACACACACGGCCTATTCCATCACAAATAGGTCGGATGGATCAACTGTATGCCACGTATCGCACATTGTCAAAAAGTAATGCGGTAGACCTTCTTTAACATGTGTTAAAACATAAAAATAAAATAAAAACAAGGACCTCGAGGTTAAATTAGCTGACGGAATGGGGCATTTCGGTCATTTGACCGAAATGACCCATCCCATCACCTAATTTAACATCGACACAACTTCCCATCCAGTCACCCATCCGATGGCTGCTCTAGCCTGAGCACACTTAACTTGATAATTTCCTTACATGAGCTACTGGTGGAACAGCTAGTCCTTGCTGATAGGAATGCCTCTTCGCATCCTTATGGCGTATCCGGATGACCACCCGTCCCACAGTGGCCAATAGATGTTGTGTAGACAGAGCATATCACATACGTCTTATTAGAAGCAATCGTCTGCGTTATTATCAGTCTTCGCACACATTTCTGATTATAGACATGTTTGCCGCGTATCACACACATCTTGTTATATTGAACCGTTTCTATTCTCTTGCCTAATCACAAACAGTTCATCCGAGTGAACCGTATGCTGTACATCGCACACACCTTGATCAGGCTGTCCGTTTCTTTTGTGTCGCCTAATCACAAATAGTTCATCTGAGTGAACCGTATGCTGTGTATCGCACACACCTCCATCTGGCTGCCCGTTTCTTTTGTGTTGCCTCATCGCAAACAGTTCATTGAACTGAACCGTATGCCCTTCATCGCACACGCAACTTAAACCTGAACCGTGTTTGATGCATCCGTCATCGCAAATGCTTTACACATTTCTGACGGTTTTCATACATCACCGTTTGTGATTATGGCATCGCACACAGTTTCTTGAAGGGTCTCTGATCGTAGTGTCGCGTCAACAGCATCCTGCAGTAGTGAATCTTACTCACAGTGGTACAGCGATGTGCTAACAAACGGTTTGTAACCCCTTTCCGCGACGGCATTTGGAACCGTCGGCAAGTGAGTGTGGGCGACATGGGAGTCCTTCCCACACGACCCAGAAATCGTCGGGGATAGGCCCTCCTGGGACCCAGGCTGGGCCGTGTGTGATCGGGCGATGCATCGAAACCCAATCATTTCCGTAGGTATGTACATCCCACACGGTAATCCGAGAAAATCATTTCCGTGTGTCTGTACATCCCACACGGTGAATCCCAGAAAATCATTTCCATAGGTATGTACATCCCAGACGGTGAATCCCAGAAAATCACTTCCGTAGGTATGTACATCCCACACGGTGGATCCTAGAAAAACATTTCCGTAGGTATGTATATCACACACAGTTCTTTGTGCGGAAACATTTGTGCAAGGTGGCCTAACGCAAACAGTTCGCTGCCGGAAGCCGTGTGTGATTGTTAGTTGATCGGACACTCCTACTTTCTAGAGCACATGCGGGTTGTTTGAGTTCATCGCCCACGGTGCTGTCTGAGTAACCGTTTGCAATAGAAAACCCCAATAAGCACGGTAATTAGCCTATTATTGATAATCCATGTACTAATCAAACTGATATTTCTTATAAAACACGCCAGATATTACATATCTGTATCAAAGCAACCAAGATTTCATAATCGAATTACATCAGATAGCTTCGGCACTCAGTTACGCCATGTTACGTCTCCAACGTATCTATAATTTTTGATTGCTCCATGCTATTATATATTCTGTTTTGGATGTTTAATGGGCTTTATTATACACTTCTATATTATTTTTGGGACTAACCTACTAACCCAAGGCCCAGTGCAAATTGCTGTTTTTTTGCCTATTTCAGTGTTTCGCAGAAAAGGAATACCAAACGGAGTCCAAATGGAAGGAGGTGCGCCTGCCCCCCTGGGCATGCCCCCCACCCTCGTGGGCCCCTCGTGGCTCCACCGACCTACTTCTTCCTCCTATATATACCCATGTACCCCGAAACCATCGAGGAGCACCACGAAACCCTATTTCCACCACCCCAACCTTCTGTACCCGTGAGATCCCATCTTGGGGCCTTTTCCGGCGCTCCGCCGGAGGGGGAATCGATCACGGAGGGCTCTACATCAACACCATAGCCTCTCCGATGATGTGTGAGTAGTTTACCACAGACCTTCGGGTCCATAGTTATTAGCTAGATGGCTTCTTCTCTATCTTTGGATCTCAATACAAAGTTCTCCTCGATCTTCTTGGAGATCTATTCGATGTAACTCTTTTTGCGGTGTGTTTGTCGAGATCCGATGAATTGTGGGTTTATGATCAAGATTATCTATGAACAATATTTGAATCTTCTCTGAATTCTTTTATGTATGATTGGTTACCTTTGCAAGTCTCTTCGAATTATCAGTTTGGTTTGGCCTACTAGATTGATCGTTCTTGCAATGGGAGAAGTGCTTAGCTTTGGGTTCAATCTTGCGTTGCTCGATCCCAGTGACAGCAGGGGAAACGACACGTATTGTATTGTTGCCATCGAGGATAAAAAGATGGGGTTTATATCATATTGCTTGATTTTATCCCTCTACATCATGTCATCTTGCCTAATTCGTTACTCTGTTCTTATGAACTTAATACTCTAGATGCATGCTGGATAGCGGTCGATGTGTGGAGTAATAGTAGTAGATGCAGGCAGGAGTCGGTCTACTTGTCGCGGACGTGATGCCTATATACATGATCGTGCCTAGATATTCTCATAATTATGCACTTTTCTATCAATTGCTCGACAATAATTTGTTCACCCATCGTACTTATGCTATCTTGAGAGAAGCCACTAGTGAAACCTATGACCCCCGGGTCTATTTTCCATCATATTAATCTTCCGTCAACTAGCTATTTCTGTCGCCGTTTATTTTGCAATCTTTAATTTTAATCTTTATCATAAAAATGGCAAAAATATTATCTTATCATCTCTATCAGATCTCACTTTTGCAAGTGGCCGTGAAGGGATTGACAACCCCTTTATTGCGTTGGTTGCAAGGTTCTTATTTGTTTGTGTAGGTACGAGGGACTTGCGTGTGGCCTCCTACTGGATTGATACGTTGGTTCTCAAAAACTGAGGGAAATACTTACGCTACTTTGCTGCATCACCCTTTCCTCTTCAAGGGAAAACCAACGCATGCTCAAGAGGTAGCAAGAAGGATTTCTGGCGCCGTTGCCGGGGAGTCTACGTACAAGTCAAGACATACCAAGTACCCATCACAAACTCTTATCCCTCGCATTACATTATTTGCCATTTGCCTCTCGTTTTCCTCTCCCCCACTTCACCTTTGCCTTTTCTTTGCCTTCTTCCCGTATGTCTTTTTTTTTGTGTTTCCATGTGCCTTCTATTTGCTTGCATCTTTGCTTGCTAAAAATCTATTGATATGGATCCACTTAAAGTGTTCTACTTGGATCATCTTCGATCCTTATGCGCTCGTGTTAAAACCCCAACTAGCCTAGTTGATGGGAAATCTTTAGAGCATGCTCATTTTGTGCGTCACCGTTTTCCTGAAAAAGGGAGACTCTTATGGGATCAAATAAACAGATTGTTGTGTTATGCTTGGAATCTTTGTGAAATTTATGATTTCACTTGTTGCTCTAAGAACCCTAAACAACATCTCCCCTACCTATGTGAGTTTAATGATAATGAAATCTTATCTTCTTATGCAAAGGGTGTTTATAGTTACTACGATAGTGAACAAATTGAAAAATTTGTTGCTTTTAAGGGTGCTTATGAAGTTGCTTCTTTGATTGAAAAGTATGATACTACTCTCTACGAATCTGAAAATTTTGACATACTTAAATATTGCTATGAAAACTATGCTCATAATGTCTATGTCAAAGAATTTATTGAAAGAATGACCGTTGCTTCTGAAGAAAATAATGATATGCATGAATCTATAGATAATTATGATTCCGATGATTTGATTGAAATATCCCTTGATGAACATGATGCTTGCTATTCTTGTGGCCATGATGCTAATATTTATGAAGATGAATTTGCTATAGTTCCTTATGTTAAACATGAGATCGTTGCTATTGCACCCATAAATGATAGTTCCTTCGATGACAAGCATGATTGAAATGATGTTACTATAAATTCTCTTGATGTCAATTGTGCTAATAATACGCAAAACCCTAAGCTTGGGGATGCTAGTTTTGCTATGTCTACCACTTGTTGCAATGATCATGATTGGGGTGATTCTTCTTATGATCTTGAAAATTTCTTTAAGCCCCATGATGAATATGAGATTGATAATAATGTTTGTAACAATATTGAAAGTGGTTTTGGAAGAGTGTCAACTTTAGATTCCACATATTTGGAGAATGTTCAATCTTATGAATTTTTGATAAAAGTGGGTTTGGAGAGGTCATGACTTTAGTTAATGTTAATCCCACTATTTTGGAAGAGTGTCAACTTCGCATGCATGTGGATCGTGCTGAAAATATTTTATATGATAGCTATATTGTTGAATTTGATTATGATCCTACATGTAATTATTATGAGAGAGGAAAATTTTCATGTTACAAAATTACCTCTCGTTATGTTGAGATTGCTATTGTTTCTTTCTTCTTCCTTGCGTATGGTAGTTTTTGCTTGACTTGATAATTTGTTTGCTTATAAAATGCCTATGCATAGGAAGTATGTTAGATTTAGATGTGTTTGTCACGTGATAAAATAATGATTCCAACTGCAGTAGATCAATAAACAAATTATCTAGGTCATCCAATTTTTGTAGATTTTTCTGAGTTACAGAAGTTTGCGTTAGATACAGATTACTACAGACTGTTCTGTTTTTGACAAATTCTATTTTTCGTGTGTTGTTT
>NW_025225585.1:12699-13425 GCF_018294505.1 Triticum aestivum
CTTATTTTGATGAATCTATGGCTAGTATCGGAGGTTATAAACCATAGAGAAGTTGGAATATAGTAGGTTTAACACCAATATAAATAAAGAATGAGTTCATTACAGTACCTTGAAGTGGTGTTTTGTTTTCTTTCACTAACGGAGCTCATGAGATTTTCTGTTGAGTTTTGTGTTGTGAAGTTTTCAAGTTTTGGGTAAAGATATGATGGATTATGTAACAAGGAGTAGCAAGAGCCTAAGATTGGGGATGCCCAAGGCACCCCAAGGTAAAATCCAAGGACAACCAAAAATCCTAAGCTTGGGGATGCCCCGGAAGGCATCCCCTCTTTTGTCTTCGTCCATCGGTAACTTTAGTTGGAGCTATATTTTTATTCACCACATGATATGTGTTTTGCTTGGAGCATCTTGTATGATTTGAGTCTTTGCTTTTTAGTTCATCACAATCATCCTTGCTGTACACACCTTTTGGGAGAGACACACATTATTCAAAATTTATTAGAATACTCTTTGTGCTTCACTTATATCTTTTGAGCTAAACAATTTTGCTCTAGTACTTCACTTATATCTTTTAGAGCACGGTGGTGGTTTTATTTTATAAAAATTATTGATCTCTCATGCTTCACTTATATTATTTTGAGAAGTCTTTTAGAACAGCCTGGTCATTTGCTTTGGCTATAAAATTAGTCCTAATATGATAGGCATCCAAGATGGATATAATAAAAACTT
>NW_025225585.1:13479-16858 GCF_018294505.1 Triticum aestivum
CATATAAGTGCGTTGAATACTAAGAGAAGTTTGATACTTGATGATTGTTTTGAGATATGGAGATAGTGATATTAAAGTTGTGCTAGTTGAGTAGTTGTGAATTTGATAAATACTTGTGTTGAAGTTTGCAAGTCCCGTAGCATGCACGTATGGTAAACGTTGTGTAACAAATTTAAAACATGAGGTGTTCTTTGATTGTCATCCTTATGAGTGGCAGTCGGGGACGAGCGATGGTCTTTTCCTACCAATCTATCCCCCTAGGAGCATGCTCGTAGTGCTTGGTTTTTGATGACTTGTAGATTTTTGCAATAAGTATGTGAGTTCTTTATGACTAATGTTGAGTCCATGGATTATACGCACTCTCAACCTTCCATCATTGCTAGCCTCTTCGGTACCGTGCATTGCCCTTTCTCACCTTGAGAGTTGGTGCAAACTTCGTCGGTGCATCCAAACCCCGTGATATGATACGCTCTTTCACACATAAACCTCCATATATCCTCCTCAAAACAGCCACCATACCTACCTATTATGGCATTTCCATAGCCATTCCGAGATATATTGCCATGCAACTTTCCACCGTTCTGTTTATTATGACGTGCTTCATCATTGTCATACTGCCTTGCATGATCATGTAGTTGACATCGTATTTGTGGCAAAGCCACCATGCTTATTATTTCATAGATGTCACTCTTGATTCATTGCCCATCCCGGGACACCGCCGGAGGCATTCATATAGAGTCATATTTTGTTCTAGTATCGAGTTGTAATCATCGAGTTGTAAATAAATAGAAGTGTGATGATCATCATTAATAGAGCATTGTCCCAAATAAAAAAAGAGAAAGGCAAAATAAAAAATAAAGGCCCAAAAAAAGAAAAAGAAAAATAAGAGAAATAAAAAGGAACAATGCTACTATCCTTTTTCCACACTTGTGCTTCAAAGTAGCACCATTATCTTTATGAGGGAGAGTCTCTTGTTTTGTCACTTTCATATACTAGTGGGATTTTTTCATTATAGAACTTGGCTTGTATATTCCAACAATGGGCTTCCTCAAATGCCCTAGGTCTTCGTGAGCAATCAACTTGGATGCACACCCACTTAGTTGTTGGGGAACATAGTAATTTCAAAAAAAATCCTACGCACACGCAAGATCATGGTGATGCATAGCAACGAGAGGGGAGAGTGTAGTCTACGTACCCTCGTAGATCGTAAGCGGAAGCGTTTATCAACGCGGTTGACGTAGTCGTACGTCTTCATGATCCGATCGATCCAAGTACCGAACGCACGGCACCTCCAAGTTCTGCACATGTTCAGCTCGATGACATCCTCGCCTTCTTGATCCAGCAAGACGGGCGAAGTAGTAGATGAGTTCCGGCAGCACGACGGCGTGGTGACGGTGTTGGTGAAGAACAATCTCCGCAGGGCTTCGCCTAAGCACTACGAAAACTATGATGGAGGATAAACTAGAGGGGACGGGGTTGCACACACACACGGCTTGGTGTTTCTTGATGTGTCTTGGGTGTTAGCCCTACCCCTCCATTTATATGTTGAGCCTTGGGGTCGAAACTTGGAGTTAAAGCCTCCACAAAGTCGGTTTCACCCGAAAGGCAAGAGTCCTTCTCGGACTCCAGGGCCAGACGCCAGGGTTCCCGGATTCTGGACCCAGACGCCAGGGACCCTGGCGTCTGGCCCCTGGACTCCGCAAAACTTCCTTTTGCGCTTTCCAAAAACCTTGTGGGCTTTCCCCTTTGGCCCGGATAAAGTGTTCTCGTGCCCAAACATTTCGGGAAACATCCGGAACCCCTTCCGATGGATTCCGGAACCCTTCCAGCGATCAAACACTACTATCCACATATCAATCTTTACTTCCGGACCATTCCGGAGTTCTTCGTCATATCTTTGATCTCATACGAAACTCCGAACAACATTCGGTCACCAACAAACATAACTCATAGTACTATATCGTCAACGAACGTTAAGCTTGCGGACCCTATGGGTTTGAGAACTATGTAGACATGACCGAGACACCTCTCTGGTCAATAACCAATAGCGGAACCTGGATGCCCATATTGGCTCCTACATATTCTACAAAGATCTTTATCGGTCAGACCGCATAACAACATACGTTGTTCCCTTTGTCATCGGTATGTTACTTGCCCGAGATTTGATCGTCGGTATATCAATACCTAGTTCAATCTCGTTGCCGGCAAGTCTCTTTACTCGTTCCGTAATACATCATCCCGCAACTAACTCATTAGTTACAATGCTTTCAAGGCTTACAGTGATGTGCATTACCGAGTGGGCCCAGAGATACCTCTCCAACAATCGGAGTGACAAATCCTAATCTCAAAATACGCCAACCCAACAAGTACCTTCGGAGACACCTGTAGAGCACCTTTATAATCACCCAGTTACGTTGTGACGTTTGGTAGCACACAAAGTGTTCCTCTGGTAAACGGGAGTTGCATAATCTCATAGTCATAGGAACATGTATAAGTCATGAAGAAAGCAATAGCAGAATACTAAACGATCAAGTGCTAAGCTAACAGAATGGGGGGAAGGGCCTCCTGGCAATATCCGGCATACTAGTAATCGATTATTTGGAAGTCAATCACATCATTCTCCTAATGATGTGATCCCGTTAATCAAATGACAACTCATGTCTATGGCTAGGAAACTCAACCATCTTTGATCAACGAGCTAGTCAAGTAGAGGCATACTAGTGACACTATGTTTGTCTATGTATTCACACATGTATTATGTTTCCGGTTAATACAATTCTAGCATGAATAATAAACATTTATCATGAAATAAGGAAATAAATAATAACTTTATTATTGCCTCTAGGGCATATTTCCTTCAGTCTCCCACTTGCACTGGAGTCAATAATCTAGTTCACATCACCATGTGATTTAACACCAATAATTCACGTCACCATGTGATTAACACCCATAGTTCACATCGTCATGTGACCAACACCCAAAGGGTTTACTAGAGTCAATAATCTAGTTCACATCGCTATGTGATTAACACCGAAAGAGTACTAAGGTGTGATCATGTTTTGCTTGTGAGAGAAGTTTAGTCAACGGGTCTGCCACATTCAGATCCGTAAGTATTTTGCAAATTTCTATGTCTACAATGCTCTGCACGGAGCTACTCTAGCTAATAGCTCCCACTTTCAATATGTATCTAGATCGAGACTTAGAGTCATCCAGATTGGTGTCAAAGCTTGTATCGACGTAACTCTTTACGACGAACTCTTTATCACCTCCATAACCGAGAAATATTTCCTTATTCCACTAAGGATAATTTTGACCGCTGTCCAGTGATCTACTCCTAGATCACTATTGTACCCTCTTGCCAAACTCTTGGTGAGGTACA
>NW_025225586.1:0-3342 GCF_018294505.1 Triticum aestivum
CCGCCGGCTGCTGGGTCCCGCCGGCTGCCGGCTACTTGGTCGACAGGCCGGTCCCACCGCCTAGGGTTTTGTCGGCGGCTGCTTACTGTAGCCGCGCCTCTGATGATGAGGGCTTTGTCGAGGTGAGCGTGGCTACAGTGGGCCGCCTCGGGGGCTATCACTGTAGCCTCACCTCGTCTTGTCTTCTTAATGGGGCTCCTGCTTCGAGGAAGGGAGTAGCCGGCTTCTGGAGGCCGGCTATACTCTTGGCCGACTAGGAAAAGCCGGGCCGCCTTCACGCCTCTCTCTGGCTGAAGGGGCCCGCAGTCCTTGGGCCGTACAGGAGTGGGTTGTGGATGACGTCGAGGCTTGCGTGGCTACAGTGCCGAGCCGCACGGGAGACGTCCCTCCCGTACGGCCTCCTGTAGCCATGACCGCCTCGGGCTTCGGGGGTCATGGGCCACACTGTGGCCATACCCCGTCAGGTCGCCGTTATGTGGGAGTGGTTGTGGTCTTGGCCGGCTCCTAGGAGTCGGCGTCCTTCCTGGTCGGCTTCTTGGAGTCGGCCACCCCGTAGTCGTCCTGGGGAGGAGTCGGTGAGGCTGGGTCACCTTCCGGGAGTCGGCTTTAGTGGTAGCCGGCCGGGGAAGGCGGCCCAAATGCTTGGAGTGCTTGAAGGCCCAAAGGCCTGATAAATTTTCTGAAGAGCCAGGGGTAGTCGGTTAGGCTACCCGTGGCCATTTACTCCGACAGCGGCAGCAGCTCAGTCTGATCCAGCTGAGGATTGTTGTGGCACCCCGGCTCAGAGAAACCGAAACGCCCTGTATTCCAGCCCAGAGATCGAGGTGAAGTCTTCTGGAATACGACACTGCTTAGCATAGAACAAACCAGCTTTCTATTATTACACAAATATGAATACAAGGTCTCTGATATAACATCGGCACGGCGACACTACGCCATCCTCAGTTGCTCTATGCAAGCGGCATAACAAGTTGAGACAGCAGAACAACTACTAGCAGCGGAACAACGAACGGCGATGATGGACTCTAATCCGCAGGGACTCTGGCTGGTACATTTATCCTAGCTCGCGAACACAGGAACCACACCAAACAAGCAAGAAATCCAGGCACGACCTGCAAACTGGCATGACATGCCAGGTTAGTACATTGAATGTACTTGCAAGCTCACAATAAACCAAAAGCATTCAAGACGAACAACAGCATGGCAATTACATGTTAAGCAGTAATTATCATGAGATCATCAGAATAACATGGCATGAACAACATGAACATGATACAGGTAGAACAATATGAGCATGGCATGAACATATAGACCTGACAATACTAACATGCAACATGATGACACTATATGCACCACTTATTCTGCTCGGGTTACCTCGTAACCATCACATGCATCACTTACAAACCTCGGACATCACACGATCATCTCGGGATCAAATCAAGCTTGGTATAAACAATACTGTAGTAATCATTAAATGATCACAAGGAGCTTGATCTTTACCCATGATTCTCGCACAACATCACGAATATCCAACAACTCGGTATCCTCGATACCAAGGTGATCATTCACGAATCACAAACGGAACCACTCTGGGCTCAACGGGTTACCTCGTAACCAAACAGTGATCATTCACGGATCACATACGGAACCACTCTGGGCTCAACGGGTTACCTCGTAACCAAACGATGATCATTCACGGATCACATAACCAACTTATCTCATCATCGAACCGGGTTGTTATTAAGCACATTATTATTATTACCGTTGACCCATAGTGTGACCGACACGAACTGGACCCTTATCCGCGGGCACGACTATCGATAGATTTAATACACACTCTGCAAAGGTTAGCACACTGTACCCACACCACGAAACCCATGGCCTCGCACTCCCATTCGGGTGGACCAACGGCGTTCTGACAAAACCGTCCTATTGCCATGACACTCTCCCGGCCACTCCGACCAACTCCCCTCTGGGCTAGGTCATGGGTGGCCCCGTGCCTACCAAAGGCACCAACGGCCACCGTCGTGGCAAAACGGCCACCATCGTGGCAAAACGGTCCCAAACGGGGACAATCCGGATATAACAACAACGAGCACACAAGGTTATGTCTGCTTATCGGGCCAGGGTACCGCACGCCCATAACCTTCCCTCGTTGGAGGCACCGGCGAGAGGCAGGACAATATACCCAGTTAGGACCTTCCCATAAAGGCAAGCGTGGTTGCACTGGTCAGCTGGATATGGTGGCACCATGACTCAGCCAACAGTTGTTCAAGTTCAATTTAATCAGGTTAAACTTGAATGCAAATATGCTGAGCCATGATAAAATAATATGATGCAAATTACAATGCATGAACATGATATCAACATAAGCATGGAGGTGCAACATAACTATTAACCATATCAACAATGAATCATATCCAACTGAGCATGGCATACTGACTAGCATGAACATCACAAGTACATACTTCTCAGAAACATAGCATGACCACTAGCATCAACAATAAATATCATGCAAGAACACATCAACAATGCCATCATTCAAGCATTTAACCAACTGGATGCAATGGGACATGCATAACAACGGTACTCGGGACAGACAGCAGTCATGCACCGAAGACCATCACCAACATCAACATGTACTACTAGCAAGCATAAGCATATGGAAGGAATACTAGCAAATAGCAGGGCATGATAACCAGGTGCATAACAACATAGCAAGAAAGTAAGCACTAACCCGGAAGCAGTATCGAAACAACGGTAACCATATTTTAAACAAGCAAAGATTTAATAAATTTTCAAGTTGAAAACCATGGCTACTGCATGACTATCATGCAAGTGGGTATTGTGGCTTGCCTGGGGGTGATGGAGACTTCGGGAAGAAGTGCGGTGAAGCCGCGGAACGAAACGCCGGACGGTTCTCTCTCGGAGGGGGCTGATTAGAGGGAAGGGCATAATGGTCATTTTCACATTGTGAACACTTAGTTAAAATGTTACCAAAGGATAGAGCTCGACAAGACAAAGAAGTGAGCGGTGGTTTCACCTCAATCGGAGTTACGGTTGCGGAGTTATGAGCTGTAGAAGAAGAAGGACCAATCTGTGAATATTTCTTCAGCAAACAGGTCCCTGAGTGGATAAGGCAGAGGCGCAAAATCAGAAATACGCTTTCTGAACTGGAAACCGCACTTCGGATAACAGAAGGAGGCAATACGCTTTCAGGAACTGAAAGCGTACTGACTGAAATACGCCTACAAAAAGGAAAGCGCACTCACCAGAAGGCGCTTCCACTTATCCACGTGGGCCTGGGCCTTGGGCCACTTACAGGCGGGTCCCACGCAGCAG
>NW_025225586.1:3550-12414 GCF_018294505.1 Triticum aestivum
GGGAGGTCGCGGCGACGAGGAGGAGTACAGAGAGCTCGGGCGACGAGGTTCGCCGGTGATGTGGACACTCCGGCGTCGGGGAAAGTGGGTGGGGCGGCTCAGTGGGACGAGGGGAAGACGTTCGTGGAGTCGGGGAAGCACGAGGAGGCTCGGGACGGCCGGACGAGCTGGAGGCCGAACGGCGGAGGCGGTGGCCGGACTCGGGGCACGCGGCCAAGGGGCTCTCCGGTGATTAACGAGTGGGTGGGGCGACGCGAGAGGATGCGGGGACAGCTCTAGAGGAGAGGAGAGGAGCTAGGTTCGCCGGAACCGAGGAGGAACCGAGGCGGCCATGGCGATCTCCGGCGAAAAGAAGAGGGGGCCGAGGACTCCGGTGGGCTAGGGAGGCAAATGAGGAGTGTATGAGCTGCCGGAGGGCTCGGGGCACGCATATATAGCCGAGGGGAGGGCTCTAGAGCAACGCTAGCGAGCTTGTGCAGTGCTCTAATGGTGGACAGAGCCTGGGCATGGCACGGGCATGGCGTTTGCGACGCATTTAAGGCGAACCACGACGAAGCAGAGACTTAGGGCGACGCATAAGATCACGGGGAAGCTCATGGACAAGGTCTGAGGTCGAGACGAGGAGGGAGGAGACGAGCACAGGGGCAAGAACAAGCCAGAGCACGCAATTAGGCATGACATCAGTGTGATCACCACGCGCACTGGAGCAAACACCTCGTTTTGGCCGGACAGACCATGTCCAGTAGATATACGGTCGTGCCCGTAGTCAAAATGAGGAAATAAATAAGTCCAGGGGCAAAGAAGAGATTTGCACTTAGCTCCAAAGTAAATCAATAGGAAGGTGCTTGTAACTCGCTGTGGTTTACACGCGTGGAGTTAGGCTCTGAGATTTGGCACAGCATTATTAATCACTAAGGTGATGCGGATTACCAAAAATCATCCTAAGAGGATAGGTTTAGAGGGTACTTGCAGTACAAAGTGCCAATCTGGTCAGAAATGCAAACCTTGATGTAGCACTCACATACTAGCTTGGATTGGGCTGAAATTTTGTGGAGGTGGGTTATTTGATGATATTAAGCTTCTGTATAAGTTTCATGCCATTTGAAAATACCAAAGTGGCACTTGCTTCACAAAGCTTCATTCTGGACAGAAACTTGGAAAAATTGCACAGGGCAAATGGTGTAATGGATTGAGCCAAAGTTTGGTGGAGGAAGTTTATCTGGATTGAAGAATGCCCTGGAAAAGTTTCAGCTTAAATGAAGCAATATTAAATACAGTTGCTTCACAAACTGAAAATCTGACCAGAAACTAAGATTTGGAGCTGGGCTCACATAGATGAGTTACATGAGCTCAAATTTTGTGGAGAGTCATTATTTGATCATATAAAGGACCTTGAAAAATTTCAACTCATTTGGATATGCCTAGAATATAACTCCTTCACAAAGTTCCTTCCTGGACAGAAACTTTGGAAAATTACTGAAAACTATTTACTAGGCAAATTGAGTTGAATTTTGGCATGGGCCAATGATATGGACAGGAAAAGGTGCCCAAGAAGTTTGGGGTCAATCAAGCAAATATAATTAGCACTTCCTTTGCAAAGTGCCATTTAGGGCAGAATAGGAAAAGAATTATTGGAGGATTATTTTTGAACATGGCAATGAAATATTTTGCCATATTTGAGGAAGATATGACCCAAACAATTTATTAGAATTATTTGGGAATTTTGGGAGTGATATAAATATAGGTTGCTTCACAACCTAGGGTTTAAAGGGTTATTCCTTTATCAGAAAAGGAATATTCCCAGCAAAATAATATTGGGATTAGGTCAAGGATGGAAATGACATGATCTTGGGATGATGATGAGGGTGACAAGCCTCTATAAAACCTAGGAAGACGTGATCTTCCCAAGTTTCAGAACCACATAGCCATGGAAAAGCAAATCAAATCAGAAATCCAAGAAAATCAAAGGAAAAAAGGGCAAAAATCCAGGCTGTTACAATTGGGCACCGACCGCGTCAGCGGATCAGGCTGGTCTACCGAAGGATCGGGCATTGACACCGGCACCTGCTCCGACACCAGCACCAGCTCTACAAGGAGCAACATCTCCGGCAGCAGCAGCGGCACTACCAGTCGCACCGGCACGGCCACCAGCAACGGCTTCGGCACCTGCACCAACACTTGCACTTGCATCTGCTCCGGCCCGTGCAGCGGCAACGGAACCAGCAGTTGCACCGGCAACAGACTGGGATGCAGTTCGCACTTCATATACCAAAGCCCTTACAAAAACCGACATGTCCACCTTCTTGGTAAGCACTGGCCGCCCAGGTGCTTCGTTCTTTTTTCTTTCCATGTTGTTTGACATGATTCACTGTGTTGATCTAACTATTTGTGTATGTCTTCTTGTTTGCAAACAGAGAATTCCTAGAGCAACGAGGGAGTCGTTCAACAATCCAGGCGACCGTGGCCAAGTTTCTCTTACCATGCGCGGCCTTCATGTGAATGAACCTGCTCAATATACCGTAAGTACAAAGGATGGTCACATGATGATTGATGCTAAAGTATGGTCAAGGTTCAAATCTAAATCATATCTTGCGATAGGGGATGATGTCAAAATCGAACTTTCTCGGCAAGGAGAGCTGGTCCAAATCAACTTTGAAATTCTTCAGTAGCAGCACGCAACTGCCGAACTGATCTATCCTCCGAGAGATTTTGATGTAATACTCTGGCATGGTGAAACAAGTGTCATGTGTGTATAAGTAGTACGACAGTATCGTTGATAGAATTGCAACTCTAATTGCTTGTTAGGAACTGTCGTTTGATTTCATTCCAACAGCTGTTGTGCTTTATTCAATTTTGTGTATTCGCCTTGCGAAAGCATCTAAAACCAGCGCCATACCGACCGCTTGCAATATGAAAAGCGCTGAGGTAGAACACATGGGCCCCCAAACATGCAGGCCCACTGGCCTGTGGCCCAAAGTCCAGAACCGTGAGCCTGTCTAAGTATTTCTCAGCTGAACCCCCATAATGCCCGTGCGTTGCACGTAACATCAAGATGCATTTGTATGAGTATTTTATCTTGTGAGAGAAAAGGATGAACGAGGGAAGGCCTTATTTGCAAATGTGGAGAGGTGTGTGGGTACCTTTTTGCAAAATTGCCATAGTTTCCTTCCTATCCGTCAGATATAAATCGGACGGCCTATATTGCAGGATGGCAGGCACGCCATCATCACCAACTCATCTATACCGTGTTAAAAAAACTCTGTTTTTTATAATTATATATGTTATATATATTCCCCTTGATCTTTCTTATGTATAAAGTTGTGATATAAAAGATCTTTATATTTCTTTACAGAGGGAGTATCTCTCTATCAAAAATATATTTATGTGTAACTAGTTACTATTGTGTTTCTACTTCCTTTCGCTGATATGTGGGGCATCCGGCAACGGGGTCCACGTGCCATATGCACCAAATTAGAGTGCACAACTGCACGGTAGACACACCCCGGTCGTAGCGCCGCAGTAATGCCCAATGAGCCATCAAATCACAAAAACCCCCACCTTTACAGCTTTAGCACTAAGGTGGACGGACGAAGCGGCAATATTTCACTCGGCCTGAATCCCCTTCTCCCTCGTCTGCTTGTTCAGAGAAAACCCCCGCTCGGCGATTGCATAGGGTTTTCTCATGGAGAACCTGGTACGAATTCTTCATCCATCCCTGATAAATCCAAGTCCCTTGGTCGCGGGTACTCCTAGGATGGCAGCCGCCGCCGTTGATGCATTTTTCTTCCTACTGAATCTAGTGTGTTTCATTTGCAGTGCCCAAAGTGCGAGGACCCTACAGGTTTCTGCGCCCTCGGCGAGACGCCACACTTGTTCCTTCTCATCCTAACACAGGATTTTAAAACGCGCACAGTATGTTCCTAGAATCCTCTTTTCTATCCGGGAGGGTGGGGTTTTTTGAACATGCTGTCGACTAATTTGGAAATTTGGATTGCTATATTTGGATAAAAGGTACTAGTACCATGGTCAACACTGACGTGAAGGAGGAAATTATTTCTAGATTTGGATATAGGGAATACATTGTGTTCTCATATTATTTTTCCTCCAGTGCATTCCTTGCTCTGCCAGAACACATGTACTCAAGATGCTGGGCCTTGCCATAACTGAATACACCAGTTTAATGGTCACAGTGAAGACAAGCCATGGATATAAGTTTCGAGTTGGGTTCATGAACCAAGAAGATCGCTGCTTTTTTTATGGCCGAACTTGGATAAACTTTCTCAAGTGTTACAGACTGAAAGTTGGCGCACGAATGTTGATGGAAATAGCAGAACCTGGTCTCATCTTCACTGCGATCTTCCACCCCGACATCGTTCCAATTGTTCATCCATGTTAGCTTTGTATCTGGTTCTTGCTTCTTGCCTTGATTACTTCTTAATCCACCTATTCTGTCTAACTAATCACAATTTAACTTTAGAAGTAGCAACGAATCTCTCACGAAGATGCTACTTCTAACTAATATTTTCTTATAATTTGTGGCACGTGTAGGTTTTTTTAGAGTTAAGCAGGCTACTCGTTTGTTATTCTATAAGAACTCGGCTGTTACTCATGGCACTGAAGTTCACTTGGACGACATCCACAAGTTCCTACACTTTATTGATCGTCTTGAGGTCCTTGTGGGGAGTTTCAATGGTGGAAGGCCACGTGGGATATGTGCACGGGCGGAGCCAGGATTTGAGCATAGGGGGGCCGAGGCAGAATCAACAACAAGGAAAAAAACATAGTAAATCTATTGACTGATTTTGATACTTCAATATGCATCTCATAGTTTGCTCGAACCAACCAACCACCCTCCCCCCTAAGAATATATACTTATATTGTTTTTCCTCATAGCAACAATTCATAAACCGAAGCACAATCGATGGCAAAATTAAATCCAGATGACAAAACCAGTGTGCTATGTCTAATTTCCAGTATCTATTTGCGAGGATAAAACAACAGATTGTTTTGCATCTAACTAATTCCATCTAAATCAAGAAATTGATGCAACCAATCCTAATGCGGATCGGCATTGTCACATCAAAGGAGCTAATGAAAGAGCGACTCACCACAAATTTCTTGCGCATCGTCATCGTCATCGGGCGCAACGTGACAGCTTCCACCATCGGTGGTGATCGGCTGCGACCGCCCACTTGCAAGGTACGGCGCCGCCTGCCTTTCGTGAACCGGCGAACTGCCCTAGGCGGCTGCGACTCGTGCGTCCTGGGTGAACTGCTCTAGGCGGCTGGTTGTTTTCAGTAAATTGGGTTGGCGAACTAGTAGTTTACGTAGCTGGGCAAGGTAGGCTGAGTTGTTGGGCTTCAAAAATTCAACTCTTTTTGCTTCTTTACATAGCTGGGCTCGCTACAGGCCTTGAGCGCCCAGTATAGGAGGGGCCGAATTATGCCTAGATCGGTAAATCTCATTAACTTAAGCCTAAGTACTAACGTACAATGCAAACATTGGGGGGGGGGGGGCTGGCCCCTGTTCGTCCCCCGTTAGCTCCGCCCCTAGATATGTGTGCCACTGTTGCACTCGTTGAACGGGTCCAACTGTGTTGAGAAACTTATGGTACGAGCTGTTTTCTGATATATATATATATATACATATATATGTTGTTCATAAACTCTTGTTTATGCACAGTTTTATAGCTGTGATCTTCTTGAAACAGGAACTGCCCAGGTCTATTGTTCCTATACAGATGCCTGACCATGGTCGGGTCAGACTTGCGCTTGGTCACAACATGATGTTTATGTCGACCTACTCCATTCCCCTTGGAGGTGAAAAGATACTTATTCATGGGTGGTCTCAAATAATGAAGGCCCATCCATCTTGGAGAATAGGATAGAAGATTATGTTCCTGCTTTTCCATGGCTCTAAAGCGAATATCCTTTTTATTGACCACATTGCGAGATGAAGCCGCTTTCAGAAGGTTGTGGATGGGCGGGGTGGCGCCTGGGCCTTGTCCTGGGGCTTGGCGGCCTCACCCTTTGGTTAACTGTAGGCAAAGTAGCACTGTTCGAGGCGTGCTTTGTACGATTGAACCTGTATAAGTACTCATACTGCTTTCAGCTATGGTTGTTAAGTGCCCCTGCTGGTTTCAGTTAAGGTTGTTAAGTACTCCTGCTGCTTTTACAGTGTGTCGTGTTTCTTCAGTCATGTCTTCCTCCAGCCGCCAAAACCAAACCAGCGCCGGCGGGGCCGCCTGCTTCCACCTCCCACGGCTGGCTGCGCCTCAGCGCACGCATCACCGCCCCACCGTCTCCTAAATCATTAACGCTGACCTCCGTGGCCTCGCCGTCATCCTCAACACGCTTTGCTGCGCTTGCCGCGGCGCCGCCCTCTCGCGTTGTCAACATGGTCAAAAAACAAGAGGAATCGGCAGAGGACTGTACGTGGAGAGGATGACAGTAGGGGCCCACCATGTCCATGGCCAGACGCAAGGAAGTTCCTCATTTTTATATATATACTCCATTGTCAGCGTATGGAAAAAGAAAATTCTTCCTTCTAGTGGTTTCCTGACATCTGGGACCCACGACATTGTCAGCGTATATAGTCAATAGACAAGAGAACAACACAAGATCGGCTGACACCTGGGACGTAGCTACTCGAGCAGTGTTGTTTTTGTTATTGTTGAGACGGAGCAGGGTTTCAACTGGGCTGTGGCTCGTCTAGCCCAGGCTTATATTTTATGTTCACCACATGACCAGCCCAGCTATTTTTTGTTTGTGAAAATGAGCCCAGTTTATTTTTTCTGAAGAATACCCAATCTAGGCCTACTTATTTTTCTATGCCCTTATGAGCTGCAACTCTTTCAAGACGCCTACAAATCTTGAAAGTAATACGAAATGGGCTATAAATATAAAAAACAGATGACAAATTGGCAATTACTTTATAATTTCTGAATTTTTTCATATTTTTAGATTCCAATTTCACTGGGCTTTAACCTAAATCAAATATATATTCAAAGTACTTTAAGTCTGGCTCGACATTTCGGTACTAAAAATACTTTGGAACCCACAGAAAAATGCAGAATTTCATTTAAATTTTTAACCCTTGCCCTGGCCAACAAAAAACGGACTGCAATAAATTGCATAAGAAGTTGCAATGAGCTATATATAAATTATTAAAAAATAGGGAATGGTCTGACTTGTGGGCCTATTAAGTTGACGCGTATGCAAGATTTTTTTACTTATTATATACGACACCAAACGACTCTAGTAGACATAACCGTTGGATGTCAATCCAACGGCTGTCGTGTTTCTTCAATCTCTGATCTTCTTGCTCCAGCCGCCAAATCCAGCACCGGTGGGACCGCCTGCTCCCGCCTCCAGTGGCCAGCTGTGCTGCCGCGTAGGCCTCACCGCCCCCTACTACTCCCACCGCTGGCCAGGCCATCCCTCTACTCACCCACATCCCTCCATTGTTGTGGCTTCGCCGCCTCCGGGTCATTCCCTTCCTGGGTCTCATCGTCGTCCATCGCGTTCGTGTTCTCGGCACGGCGTGGTCAACGTTGTCAACAAACGACAACATTGGAAGAGGGACGTACATGGAGAGGCTGACAGTTGGGACCCACATGGTCCATGGCCGCACGCAAGCAAGTACCTCCTTATTACGCCAAAAAGAATGAATACTCCTGCTGACAGCTCGGACCCACCAACTATATCTTCGCACGCAAGGAAGTGCCTCCTTATTACGCACAAAAAAATGAATACTCCCCCTGCTAGCTGGGACCCACCATAGTGGGAGGCTGACTTGTGGGCCTACTAAGTTGACTCGAACGGAGGGCTTTGTCAACTTAGTCAACAAACGATTCTATCACCAGTGACCGTTGGATTGTTAACATCCAACAGTCGTCCTTCTTCAACCTCTGATTTTCTTGCTCCAGCCGTCCAAACTACCACGCGCTCTTGCCTCCCGTGGCCGGTTGTGTTGCTGCGGAGGCCTCATCGCCCCCTACTACTCCCACGGCTGGACAGGCCCTGCGGCGACGGCAGCCTCACACCGCAGCCGAACCAGTGAACCCTCGTACTCTTCCGCATGGGCATCCACTGCCGCGTCTTCCCCGGCTCCGCATTGTTCCCTTCCTAGGCCTCGCCGTCGTCCACCACCTTGGTGCTCTCGGCGCGACGTGGTCAATGTGGTCAATGAACGACTTCCATCGGAAGAGTACAGTATGTTGAGAGGCTGACAGCTGGGTCCACGGCCGCAGCAAGGAAGTGCCTCCTTATTACGCGCAAAATAATTATTCCTCCACCTGACAGCAGGGACCCACCAGACGGGCCACCGTATTTCGCGAAAAAAAACGTTTCCCCCCTGACTGCTGGGACCCACCAGCTATATCTTCGAACGCAAGGAAGTGCGTCCATATTACGGGCAAAAACAAATATTCGCCCCTGACTGCTGGGACCCACCAGCTACATCTTTGCACGGAAGGAAGTGCCTGACAGTCGGGACCCACCTGGTCGAAGCGTACGTAGTGTTGTCATTCCAGTCGCGAATGTGTACGTACATACGATCGGTCTGTCTGCAGGCTGCAGCGATGAACTGTGGCCGTGTAAGGAAGGGGACGTGTCGTAGTAGAGGCGCGCACGTAGCATGTACACGTACGTACAGTAGCCAGGGTGCAAGAAAGAAAATATGGCCACGTATGTACATACGGGCGGGGTCTCGAACGCCTACTTGCGCATACGTACGGCCAGGGCTCGTGTACATGGCTGGGTCGGAACGGCGAAGCTGCGCCGTCGTCGTGTTCATGGGGAGGCAACCGGCTGGGTCGGAACGGAATGCGTCGTCGTGTTCATTGGGAGCCAACCGGCTTGGAC
>NW_025225587.1:0-2020 GCF_018294505.1 Triticum aestivum
CACAGTTATCATCTTTGTTTATACACGTGGAAAACCTGTCATCTCTCTGCTTGTTTCAGGGTGATATGCCTGATGGCATGCACAAGTCTGCTGAAGGCTGTGAGACAAACCCAACATATATTGCAGCAAAGAAGGCAAAACATCTTGAAGATAGCGAGACAACCCCAAAGTCTTGTCTTGATGCAGTGTTCAAGTTACTTGAGACTAGCACTCAGACAAGCTCACAGAATTCGCTTTCTGATTCAGTTCGACTTCTTCAGTCCCAAGTTCTAGCAGAAAGGCATTCTGCAACTCAACCTCGACTTGAAGTCCTATCTCTAAGAAAGATTGCGGAGAACACCAATGAGAACCTCATTGCTAAACAGCTACACCTGGAAGCTATGACCGACATGCTAGGCCAGTCTCACAGCCTTGCTCAGCAGCTTGCGCAGCAGTTCCCGCGCAAGGCTAATCTTTCTTGAACTGTCTTGGAAGTGGTCTCGGTTTAGTATTATTTTGTTATGCTGCAATGGTGCCCAGTTTTTGTAATCTGCTTCTTCGTTGCGCTTTATGATCACTGGTGGCGAACTTCGATGCCCAGTGGATGTAATATACCAAAAATCCTTTATTGTATAGTGTAGGTTTATTCTAAGTTACTATGCCGTAATTTCTTTATTGTGTAGAGTAGGTTTGTTCTTAATTCCTACTAGTTACTCCCATCATTCGCTATCTGAAAAAAAATCCGATGTAGTCGACCGGGCAGAAACATTCGCCTCTATTGGGCCTGGTTTTTAGCGGGCCACAATTTGGTCGGCCTGCATCTTTCTTGGGCCCGAATGGCTATTGGGGCCTTCACACTTTGTGCCAGGCCCACAACTTACTCCGGCCTATATTCGGCCCAAATTTTAGTTGGGCCTTTTGTGGACCCAGCGCTTAGATTGGCCCAGGTAGCGTTGGGCCATTAACAGGCTGAATATTCTACTGGCCTGTTACGGCCCAGAAGAAACCATGGGTCTTTAGTAGGCCGAAATGCATGTTGGGCCTCAATTTTCACTAGTCGTCGACGGGCCTTCAGCAGCTTGAAATGTAGACCGGGCCTTTTTTGGCCCAGTTATATGATGGGCCGTTACCAGGCCGAAACATAACTTGGGCCTTAGTTGGCCCACTGATATCATGGGCATTTAAGAGGCCAAAAGCTTAGTACATGCATCAACGGGCCAAATTATACGACAGGCCTTTAACAGGCCCAAAGTCACGTTGGGCTGAACTGTTGCCACCTTTATCACGGGTCGTTAGTGTGTCGAATGTCGCGTCGGACCATATATGGCCCATGGCCAGCACGGGCCATTCCCAGGTCGAAAGACACACCAGGCTGAAATGGGCCCATGTCTACATCGGGCCTCTATTAGGCCGAAATTCACTGGTCTGTAATTGGGCCCAAATATTCGGTGAACAATTAATGGGCCAGATCTGGCTTTGGGCCGTAAATGGGCCTTTATTAAACAGGCTGTTATTGGGCTGGCACACTAGTACCTGAGTAAGTACTACGGGCCTCTGACTGGGCCAGCCTTTTTAACCTATATGGGCCTCTGTTGGGCCCTACCACGTGTCGACGTATCATAGGCATGTCTCCTCCAATGGACGGGCGACATCTGGCCCACCGAGGAGTAGACACGTGTTTCCTCCGGCCAATGAGAATTTTACAAGTGGAAAATCACCATTGGTCTGGGCTGTTAACGGGTTATCGGATCCAAAACCGGACCCGGCAGCTTAACGGCGAGCCGTTACGGTGGATTCCACGTGTCAGTCACCCTTGACGAAAGCACTTCTATGACGCGCGATTTATCATCATGGAAGTGGACATTTCCGTGATGATAATTTTGGTAATGTCATGGAACACTTCTACGACAGCACAGGTATGACTATCTTGATTCTATCATAAAATTGTCATGGATTACATGCATGACAGAAAATGTGACCTTCTTTGACAAACACGTATCATCACGGAAGTGTCTTTTTTTGTAGTGAAGGTAGCCTGCCG
>NW_025225588.1:0-1232 GCF_018294505.1 Triticum aestivum
ATTTTTTTCGTGAGTGCAAAAGTTTTTGTTTTTCAGCAAGATCAAACAACTATCACCCAAGAAGATCCTATCGGTTCTACTTGGCACAAACACTAATTAAAACACAAAAAACACAATCATAACAGTAGCATAATTGTGCTAACACTCATGAATAGAAAGCAAAAAGCAAAAATAAATTTTATTCATTGGGTTGCCTCCCAACAAGCGCTATAGTTTTACGCCCTTACCTAGGCTTAAAGCAAGGATCTAAGTTTTGTCATCTTTGATTCGAGATCCATAAGATGCCCTCATGATTGATTCATATGGTGGCCTAATTCTTGTTCTAGGAAAGTGTTCCATACCCTTACTCAAAGGAAATGGGAACTTAATATTGCCTTCTTTCATATCAATCACGGCACCGATAGTGCGTAAAAACGGTCTACCAAGAATAATTGGACAAGACGGATGGCAATCAGTATCAAGAACAATAAAATCTATGGGCACATAATTCCTATTTGCAAGAATAAGAACATCATTAATTCTTCACATAGGCCTTTTAATAGTAGAATCCGCCAAGTGCAAATTTAAAGAACATTCTTCAAGATCGGTAAGGATAAGCACAGCACATAAAGATTTAGGAATTGTAGAAACACTAGCGCCCAAGTCACACAAAGCAAAACATTCATAATTTTTAATCTTGACTTTGATAGTAGGTTCCCACTCGTCATGCAATTTTCTAGGAATTGACACTTCTAATTCCAATTTTTCTTCAAAAGCTTTCATCGTAGCATCAACAATATGTTTAGTAAAAGATTTATTTTGTTCATAAGAATGGGGTGAATTTATCATGGATTGCAACAAAGAAATACAATCAATCAAAGAGCAACTATCATAATTAAATTCTTTGTAATCCAAAAGAGTGGGCACATCACTAGCTAAAGTTTTGACCTCTTCAAACCCACTTTTATCAATTTTCTCAACAAGATTTCCACCCTCCGAATTATCGGGACGCCTTCTAGCTAAAGTTGACTCTTCTCCAGTCCCTTTTTCATCAATGTTAAATTTACTAAACAAGGAATCAATAGAAGAAACACCAATCATTTTAAGATCTTCATCACTTTTGTGAAAGTAATCACTAGAAAACGCTTTTTCTAAAAGTTCTCTTTTAGCTCTAAGCATAGCGGTTCTTTTCTTACTTTCATCCATAAAAACATAAAGAGCTTTAATTGATTCATCAACCTTAGGCACAAAAA
>NW_025225589.1:0-4556 GCF_018294505.1 Triticum aestivum
GCTTAGGTAGGCAAATGGTAAAACCAAGGTTGGGCCTTGCTGGAGGAGTTTTATTCAAAGCGAACTGTCGAGGGGGTCCCATAAATCACCCGACCGCGTAAGGAACGCAAAATCAAGGAACATAACACCGGTATGACGGAAACTAGGGCGGCAAGAGTGGAACAAAACACCAGGCATAAGGCCGAGCCTTCCACCCTTTACCAAGTATATAGATGCATTAATTAAATAAGAGATATTGTGATATCCCAACATAAACATAATCCAACATGGAGCAATCTTCATCTTCACCTGCAACTAGCAACGCTATAAGAGGGGCTGAGCAAAAGCGGTAACATAGCCAAACAATGGTTTGCTAGGAAGGGTGACAAGGTTAGGGGCTGACATGGCAATAAGGGAGGCATGATATAGCAAGAGGTAGGTAGCGCGGCATAGCAATAGAGCGAACAGCTAGCAAGCAAAGATAGAAGTGATTTCGAGGGTATGGTCATCTTGCCTGAGATCCCGCAAGGAAGAAGAACGAGTCCATGAAGAAGACAAGCGGACGTAGTCGAACGAGTCCTCACAACTCCGGAAAGAAACCGAAGCTCACGAGAGAAGCAACCCGGAAAGAAACAAACAACATAGTAAACAACCACCACATACACATGGCATGATGCAAAAACAAATATGATGCCCGGTTTAAATATGCATGGCATAGCAAAGTGCAACAAACAACACTACAAATTAAGTGGAGCTCAATATGCAACGAGTTGCATATTGAAGAAACACCACGTTTAATTATTTAGTTCTCTCTCGTTATGTACCCAACAATATTAAATGTTATTAGCCATGGCAAGAGGTGAAGCATAATTAAACAACCTATCTAGGCAAGTTTAAATGAGGCCGGAAATAACAAACGACAATACCGGAAAATCCTCATGTCATTTAGAAATTTAATGCAAACATCAATTTTAGACATTTTTTATGTTGTTATCATGATGCGGATGACAATGCAAGTTATATGCAATTTTATGAAAATGTTGATATGAGCATGTTATGGAGCATTTGTCGCCGTGGTGGAAGAAAGGGGTGCCACGGCAACGAATCCGAAAATGATGCCACGGCAACATATCGGTTCCGGTAGCTTACGGAGATACCGGAGCAAGAGAAATGGGCGTGAGTGTGTCGCGCAAGGATGGTGGGGTGCTCCCGGTTACCGGGTTCCCACGGAACGGCGGCATGGCAAACGAGGAACGTGCAAGGACCAATTTGGACATGGTGCAAACACGGGCATCTCATACAACACATCACAAGCGCTCGTCCACGGGTCATCGTCTCGGGATTATACCTTCGAAGCATGCATTTGCAGAGTGGGTCGGGTTCGACGGTAGTGGAAGTAGTTGTTCGCGGGTCGCCGAGGGAAGTAGTGGTACACGAATGTAGTCGAACTTGACGGTTCCGTTACACGGGTCTTCGGCGACGGTAGTGGAAGTAGTGGCACACGTTCGTTTTCGGAGAGGTACTTGACGTTATCCGGGACGGTCTTGGTGTATCCGGGGATAGTCCTTGGACTTCGGTGGTCTCCTCGGGTCAACAGCGATGTGCAAAGGCCAGGACGCCCGGCGGCTTGGGCTGGTCAAGGCCATGAAGATGGCAGGCGGCAGGAGGCTGCTAGTGGAGGCAGAGCCACGACGAGGAGGTCCTGCAGTGCCGCCTGGTCCTGCAGAGGGAGACGCGGCGGCCATGGCGAGGAGGCAGAGGGAGGACGCGGCACGAGATAGAGCACTGCGGGATGGTGGAGGTCGGGGAACGACGCGACGACCAGCTCCCGGGCCACGGGGCTGGACGCGAGCAGGCGGAGCTTGACGCGGGACGGCGGCCGTTGCCAGAGGTGGGGAGACCGGCTCGTGGAGGATGGAGGCAAGGGGATCGAGCAGGCTCTGCTCGATGCGTGCGTGTGTGTGCGGCGGCAGCAGGAGAACGAAGAGGAGAAGCGATGGGGATCGGGAGAGAGCGAGAGGAGGGATGGGCTCGGTCCCTGGCGGCTAGGGTTAGGCTTAGGTGGGCCGCGGGGATGGGCTGCGGGAGGCCGTGGTGGCCTGGGCCGACTGCTGTTGGGAGGCCCAGCTGGGCCGGCTGGGGTCTCTCTCTTCTCTCTCTCTCTTATTTCTCTTTTAGCAGAAAAGTAATAGAGAGAAGAAAAAGAAAGATAGGGTTAGGGAAAGAATTTGCGCATGGGATTATTTTCCTGGAATCAAAAAAATGCGCTTGATCCAGGAAAAATAGAAGTGGCCTGATTGGACGATGTAAATTCAAATGCATTTGAATTTAATTCAAATGATTTAAAGGAAGTGAGGGTTGGGAAGATCCCAAAAATGTTCGGATTTAGGCGGAGCTTCGATAAAAGAGATAAGAATTTATGGCAAAAGTTTGGAGAACAAACATGAAGCAAAAGGCATGAGAATTAAATTGTAAGTGTGTTATGGTGATTCCAAAGTTAATGAAATATTTTTAATATAGCTCCCTAATATTGGGAGGATATGTTCTAAAGAGAAGTCACCCTTCCCTTGATTTAAATGGATCGAAGATCCATGCAGTTTATTTAGTTGAGTTTTATGCAAAGATTAATGACGTGATGGCATGATGACATGATGCAATGCAAAAATAAAAGAGCAAGCACAAAAGAAACACACGGCGATCACGAAAAATATGGAAGTCTTCTGGAGCGTCGGTCTCGGGGCGATAAAACACTCCACCACTACAAGAGGATCTCGTCCCGAGATCTAGGATGGCACCGGAGAAAAACGGAAGAGGAAGAGAAAAGATATAGCTAAGTTGCTTCTTTGACAAACTAGTGAAACCAAAGAACCTTGAGAGGTCGCAAAGCTTGAGGAAATGACACAACGGAGATGAACAAAATTTAATACACTCCGTTCAGCAAGAGGAACAAGGAACATTACAAGAACCTTGAGGTTAAGTGACACGATAGATATTTGAACCACTCCGGTTAAAACAAGATAGGGATGGAATAAGAATGATATAATTTGGGTAGCACTCCGACTGTAAATGGAAAGAATTGAACATGATCTTGACAAGATGAGAGGATACTTAATGAAATCAACAGCACATTGCCTCCGGAACTAAAGAAAGAATGGCACAAGGGGTAAGAAAGATTTCAGACAACACTCCGATTGAGAAGGGAGGCAAAACTTGCCAGAATGGGAAGAACTTGAAAAGAGGGCACGACACTCCGGTTGGAAATGGATAGGCACGAAAAGAACACAGTCCTCACAAACCGGGAAGATGAGTGAAGAGAGCAACATCACAATGCCTCCGAAAGAAAAATAGAAGATAGATCATTGGAATAAAGAATGGAGAAGAAAATGACAACTTCCACCACAAATGAGCTTGGAAAGCATCCTGCCAAGAAGGTTATAACGGAGTTGTTGGAAAAAAACCAACAACAAAAGGATATGATCCTCGTGGGCTTATGGAGACATCTCAAAACATGAGTTGAAAATTTTGCCACTAATGAAAACAATTGATTGTTTGAGATCAACGAAGAGATGAAAACTTCTCTCACCCAGAGGATAGGAGAAAAACTTGATCATTGATAAGCACCATAATAGCAACATTCCTTAGGGAAGGCTTTTGGTGAAACATGACACAAGATATATCCAACGAAGAGATTGGTGGATTTAAAATATCTCATTCTTGACAACATGTGAATCATGAAACGCGAACTCAAATTGTCAAGAATGACATAACACCACCTCAAAAGATAAGAGAAAGAATTGCAATTCGGAATGCAAGATGAAGAATGCTTGAACTTCTCAAAACAAACATGTGTTGAGCACCATGTTTATTTTAACGTATAGCTTGACGGATCTTAACTTCAAGAGAAATCTTGAAGAACAATTGAAGAATGAAAAGAATCCTTGACGAACCACCATGTAGAGCCTCCATGAAGAACTCCGGTAATAAAAGGATGATCAAACGAAATGGAAAATTGAAAAGAACTCCGGGAGAAGCCTTGCAATGATTAGAAGAAGCTTTGAAATGATATAACCGAGAAAACTTGGAACTCCGGAAAGAAAAGATGAACAACTTGGAACCGAGAGTTTGATATCATGAACGAACTCCGGAAGAAGGAATTAATCACTTGGAGGAGACAAGAATAAGAATTACATTACGCGTATCCTTCACCAATATAAATTGATGACAAGCAACGGATTTTTTGCATACTACTTATTCTCGTAGAAAGGATTAAGATAGATATTGCGCAAACTTGGGAAGGTCTTCATCGAACCACCGGTAGGATTGAAACAATGAATAAATTAATATGCGGACATAGGAAAAGGAATCTTGAACGAACCACTGCGAGAATTGAAAATGAAAGTAGCAAAGGCACGATTCAACGGAAAGAATTAGAAAAAGAATGAAGATACTTGACAGAATTTAGATACACGAGAACGAAGAGATCATGGACTGATTAGAGGATATTTGAGTGATGCACCGGTATGATTTGGAGAACAGGAGCTGGATGTTGAAAACGAATAAATCTTCTGAAATGATGG
>NW_025225590.1:0-7127 GCF_018294505.1 Triticum aestivum
CCCGTGCCCCCGCCTACAAGACCCCCCTCGACCCCCTCGACCCTAGCCCCTGATATTTTCCCCTCTCCCTCTCGCGCTTCTCCTCTGGACCTCGTGCCCGAGTTGCCGTCGACACGCCACCGCCGTTCCCATGGCCGGAGCCGTCCCCGACCCACGAGGATATGCTCTAGAGCTTCGTCGGCCTTGTCTGCATCTCCTACAACCTCCGGTTCAAGCTGAAGCCCTCCACAACCTCGCCATCTGGTCGTCTTCCCCGCCACGGCCACGGTGCCATCGCCGTCGATCTCCACCACCGGCGCCTCCCCGCGGTTCCGAGCACGTCCACGACCTCCCTCACAGTGAGCCGCGTCCATCCCCCTCCTTGCCCCCTCGATTTGTTGTCGTAGCCGTCATCCCCGAACACAACAGAGCTCTCTTGTACGCATACGCGTATGTGTGTGTCGCGCTGCTGCTCTTGCCAAGTGCTGCTGCTCTGCCGCTGCATGCTGTCGCCGCCCTCCGCGCCCCGCCCGACGATAGCCGGTACCCCGCTCTCCCTGGCCGCGCCCGCTGCTGCTCCCCGCCCTCCCCTGCCCGCGAGCCCGCAGCCGTTCGCTGCTCACGCTGCCCTGCTGCTCGCACTACTGCTGCTTCTATCGTTGCTGCTCTGTTGCCGCCGTCGCCGTTGCTCGGCTGCTGCTCGTGCTAGCTGCCGCTGATGTTGTTGCGTGCTGCTCCCGCTGGTAGAACTGCAGCTACTGCAGCCGGCTACTACTCCCGTTGGCCATGGCCATGGCCATGGCCGTGTGCATGTGTGTGGCTGGCTGTGCCACTAGATGTGAGGCCGGCCGTGTCTGATTAGTTAGTAGTACTAATTAGGTTAGCTAGGTTAGTTGATTATTTAGTCTAGTGCGCCTATGACATGTGGTCCCCTTTAAATAAGGTAGTTTTCATTTATTTATTTAGGTAGTCTATGACATGTGGGCCACACCCCCTGTTGACTGGTCAACTTTGACCTTTGACCTGCTGACTCTGCATGTTGACTCAGCCTCTGGACCCCGCCTGCCATACTCAGTGGCTGGCTACTGCTGGGTATAAAAAGATATTCCAATGTTTAGATTCGAATTAATAATATTTCGGAAAATAAAGGTCTTTAAAACATTGAAAATTCATAGAAAATAAACCGTAACTCAGATGAAAAAGTTTTATATATGAAAGTTGCTCAGAATGACGAGACGAATTCGAACACGCGGTCCGTTTACCTGTCAGATGCCTCTAACTATCTGAACATGGAACTTTCCCTCTCCGGTCATCTGTCTGACACAGGTCCGGAACTGGGAAAACATTCCCGGTTGACTTCCCCCTTCACCGGTATCGTGTAGCACCACGTTAGAACACATCTAGCTCTGCATGTTGTCCTGTTATGCACTTGCTTGCTATGTATTTACTGTTTCTTCCCCCTCTTCTCTCCGGTAGACCCCGAGACTGATGTTGTCCCTGTGATCGACTACATCGACGACGACCCTTCTTCCCTTTCAGCGGAGTTTCCAGGCAAGCCCCCTCTTTGATCATCCCGATATCGCCCATTCCATCTCTCATGCTTGCATTAGATTTTGCTACTGTTATTGTTTGCTCCTATTCTGATGCATAGCCTGCTTTTGTAACCTGCTTATTGTTACCTTACCTGATTATCCTAAACTGCTTAGTATAGGTTGGTTAGTGATCCATCAGTGACCGCCACCTTGTCCTTGTTGCCCCTGCTTCATCATCGAAGACCCGATCAACGGGATCAAAGACCAGGCCCCGGCACCGCACATCACTTTCCCCTTAGTTGCTCGACACTATTGGGTTACTATCGAGTACCGTGGGTGAGACCTCATCAGCACTTCTGATGTTAACCCTGTAGTGTAGCTATTCGGTCGTGGTCATCGAGGGTGATTTCCTCCTTAACCACTTCCGATACGGCTCTATCGTGCAACCCCTCAAGTGTGAACCTCGAGGGTGGATCCTCTTACGTTTACCTTGATGATTACATCGAATGGAATTCACAGGGGGTGATTCCTCGGGTTTTCCCCTTGATGTTTGAACACACGGATACTTGGACTTTACAAATGTTACTTGGAAAGGCGGGTCGACCCTGAGGGGTACACGCGAGTGATGTGGAGACGGGTTGACCTGGAGGGTGCCTGCGAGATAATTACGAGGCGTGGCCGGGCATTCCTAGCCCTTGCCGCAAGTCCTCGAGACGGGGCAACGGGGTCACATCTTTTGTGAGTCTCTGCTTGTTACCGCGTGCTCCTAATCCACTACGATTTGGATATTTGATCCGAGGGGCCTCTGGCCTGATAGCACTAACCATCACGTGGGCATTGTATGGGTGTTCTGCATCATATGCATCAGCCGAAGCTTATTAGACATCAGCGACTGAGCGGCGCGCGTCGGGTTGGACTGGTAAGCTCCTGCCTTTTTTAAGGAGGTAGCTGGGTCTGCTCAGCGGCCGCCCACACAACATGCATGAGTTCCCGGGGCGATGGCCCATGACCCCTGGGGGCATAGGTTTAGTCCGGCGTGCTGACCTCTCTATTAAGCCTAGGTCGGGTTGCGGCGTAGTGTTTGGCCGAGGCCGGGCATGACACAGGAAAGTGTGTCCGGCCGGAGTTAATCAAGCGTGGTGGGTAAGTTGGTGCATCCTTGGAGGGAAGAAAACATCTATCGATAGCCTGTCCTACGGTAACGGACACTTGGAGTTGTATCCCGATCGATACAACTAGAACTGAATACTTGTGATGAGAATTGGATTATGATGAGAATTGGATAGTATGGCTCTGGGATTGCTTTCTCGCAGGGAGTTGAGAAAGGATCTCTGGCCGAGGTTGATAACACTTCTACTACTTTAGTTTATGCTACTCTACTCCCTCTTGTTGCTGCAAGATGGTGGTTTCCAGAAGATGCTATTCTTCGATAGGATAGGATTTCCCCTTCTCTTCTGGCATTCTGCAGTCCAGTCCACAGATACATCCCTTTTCATTGATACCGACGCATATGTAGTGTAGATCCTTGCTTGCGAGTACTTTGGATGAGTGCTCACGGTTGCTTTGCTCCCCCTTTTTTCCCTTTTCCGTTCTTCTCGGATGTCGCAACTAGATGGTGGAGCCCAGGATCCAGACGCCACCTTCGACGATGACTGCTACTACACTGAGGGTGCCTACTACTACTTGGAGGCCGCCGACGACCAGGAGTAGTTAGGAGGCTCCCAGGCAGGAGGCCTTGCCTTTTCGATCGTTGTTGCTTTTGTGCTAGCCTTCTTAAGGCAAAATTGTCTAACTCATGTCTGTACTCAGATATTGTTGCTTCCACGGACTCTTGTGTATTCGAGCTTATGTATTCGAGCCCTCGAGGCCCCTGGCTTGTAATATAAAGCTTGTATTATTTTAATTTGTGTCTAGAGTTGTGTTGTGATATCTTCCCGTGAGTCCTTGATCTTGATCGTACACACTTGCGTGTATGATTAGTGTACGATTGAATGGAGGGCGTCACAAGTTGGTATCAGAGCTGACTGCCTGTAGGTAGCCCCCTTTCCAACTCCTTGGCCGAAGTTGAGTCTAGTCGTCCAAAACTATTTTACTAACTTGGCTGTGTGGCTTATGGGCCCACGTCGCCATTGGGTGGTATTAGGGTCTTTTATTCCTCGTCTATACTCCAGGACTCTGATCTCTCGTCTATTCGGGTTAAACATTTTACTAACTCTGACATCAGTCTCTCGTACCCACTTTCTCCCGGAGAGCCCCTTCAGTCCAGATGATCGCTTGCTGCTCCAGAAGACTTCAAAGATACTATCTAATGTTCTCCCGAGAACATGTGCTCATCGCTTTTGCAAGTCCCTTCCACCGACAACCCCTATGGATAACAACATACAACTATCTCTCATACTTCCATTTCCTGTTGCTCTTGTTATTACAAGATGCCTCGAAGTACTTCTGTTGTCCCGAGAATCCTTTGAGCTTACTGCCTTGCAGTTCTTTGCCACATAAATACCCCTATGGATAATTCCTCGCACTTATTGAGTATCCGTTTATCCCCAGCTGTTCGTATGCTTCATAAGATACATGAAATACTATCCGATCTTCCGAGAATCCTCTTCAAACTATTGCTCTGCAAATAATTGTCTTTTGCATAATGGATGCTTCCCATATGTTTAGCAATATTCATTAATATCCTTTGACACCGTCATTTTGATCCTATTGATTCAACGTGTGTGCGAATGCATGCAATCATCAGTTGATCCTTCTAAATTATCTTTCTGGCTCAGACGTCATTTTGAACATGAGCTGGTTCTTGACCAATCTATTTGCTGTCGATTGTGCCCCTGGTCTATTCAACTTATACATCCTTGATCAGAGCGTATGCTTATGATCCTTCGTTTTGGAAATCATAATTCCTTTGTTATCTAAGTATCGAATTATTCAGATGTTCTATAATCCGATGCCCTTGCATTCCTTCTTCCTCCGATTGAGTACCGATACTCACATCCGCTCCATTGTGGACCGCCAAATCCATTGTTGGATTATTATCTGATGGTGTCCTTCATATTTAATCACCTTGTGAGTTATTTCCCTGATACATAATGCCTTTGGTAAATTGTAACTTCTCCTTTTGTCAACCATGCTCTACTTTCGAGCTGGTGTTCATTATTCCTAAAGTTCGTGGTATATGTTCCTAATATGCCCGATGGGTTGAACTTATGCCTTCTCTAATCCAGGTTAACCCGATGGTTTTCACGGGTCATACTCCTCTGTTAAATCACCAGGTAGTTCTTCACTTTCAAATAATTTTTAACAAAGAAGTGAATGGAAGGTTATGCATTGAAGAAGTGGGAGTCGACCTTGAACTTTGTGTTCATGCCAATGGACCCAATGTGGAACTTATCATGGAAGCTTCTTGTGATAATAATAATACCCTTGTTATAAGTTCATCTGGTAACTATGTTTGGTCCTTTGCAACTGTGGTTCTGACCATGATTGTTCCCCTTTGATTCCATTTCTCGGACAAGTTAAAGCACTTGTCTTCTGCAGATCAATGCATCTTCGCAACCTCTATCTTGACCTCCCTTCGAGTATTACCCTCCGGTATCTCGAGAATAACAAAGAACCGTGTCGGTTCCTATGATTCTTCGTCTAGTATTGCTCCTCAGCGATTTCAGATTGCCCCGGGTTTCGAGTTATTAGTCACTCGGGAACACCGATAAGTGAATTGATTCCGCACTCCGATTCAATAGCTCTACGCTATTTTCGTTGCTTACGAGTTTAATAATCCTTCAAGTCATTCCTAGCCTGATCGGCTATATCAATATCGTGCTAAATTTTAACTGTGCTACATGGTCCTTCCCGGAGCACAATTTTCATGATGAGCTAATCTTACATCGATCTTCCTCGTCATATCGTTTCGCCTTGAACAACAAGCTTCATTTCGAGTTTGTGTCATACCCGTGGTTCCAATAACCTTTCGCTTTATCATTCCTTTGACTTGATGTCGTCGCCGATTGATTACATCTTCATGAAATCTCTCGACAAATGTGTCGTGATCATCATCAACATTTTGAGCTCTTCCAGGATATCAATCAAATTCGTGATGAGAAATACCATCCTTGCCCATCGATGATTTGTGTTATCATCGACAACATTCTTGTCTTCCCCCCAACACAAACTTATTCATAAATTTTGGAAATACATCCATTTTGACATGTCGGTGGATTGCTGCTGAATCCTCGGCCACATCCTCATATTTTCCGTGCTGAAATTATATGACTTATTTTATAAGTTGTTCTGGATGAATCCTTTTGTGTTTCCGAAGTCTGACCTTTACCTGTTGACCATATCGATGCTATCTTGAAGCATGACGGTGGTACTCAAACATCAACCAGACCATTGAAAGCACAATGCTAAATGTTTCTTGATCAGTTACCCTAACACCGTTGTATGGGTAATATCATGATTCTTCCCTCTCCCCATTATCTAAATGCTTTTGAACTTGCTGTCCTATCATGTATATCCTGCTCCGCTTTTCTTTGGGAAGGATATACTCCCAACTCTTATGTGTAAATACATCTTCCTTTCCATTGGGTTGTTTGATTTGATAATCATATTTTTCCTTTCCATTGGTATGTTTAACCCTTCTTGTGATCTATATGATATAAGAAGTAATAATTCCCTGCTTATGTAAACGCCTCGGTGTACAACTCTATCAGTAAGACCCTGTTACTATTGTTGATGACATTCCGGTAACCACCGATGGACGAGAACCTTGCCTATAGGTCCGCCTCGTTCAACGAGCAGGAAAATGGTTCTCTTCGTCCGCTGCCCTTGGTACCAACGTTGTTGCCAACATAACAGGCATGCTATTATTTGACATGCCTCGCTATCATGACCATGCAAGATGTCAGCGCCCTTCCTACTTTTAACTCACATGGTGGGCCCATAACCCACAGTTCCACAGGATCGAACCTTGACTCTCCTGTACATTCCTGCTTCCAAAGTTATTCCTACAGATTGGCCTTGTGTGTTGTCACGAGCCACCGTCCGAGAGATGATCTATTCTCGATGCTTTGAACCCCCTTCTCACACTTTGTTCAGGTATCAATCGTTTGTCCATTCGTTTGAAACTTCCTATTGTACCTTCATATTTTGCTCTCGATGTTTTCTTAAGTTTCAACTCGAGAGATACTTCTGCCACATTCCCTGAATTGTTCACGAGATAATTAACCCTATAAGGGCCAGTTCTCCCGAAGTTACTCTTTACTTCCCCACTTAAATCTCGGGACGAGATTTCTTGTAGTGGAGGAGATTTGTGACATCCCGGGTGTCACGCTATAGTAAACTCCTGTTAATGGTGCCACGTCATCATAATTAATTTTTGTTAATCTTCACTTTGTTCCCAAACCGACCTTAAATTCATTTTTTTAAAAGACAAGTCAAATTATTTTCCCTCGAACTATAAAACTAAAATGTTCGAATAGTTCTATAAATGCCCCAGACCATTTTCTTGTGGAACTAACTTCATTTGACTCACAGATAAATCCCTAGGAATTTTATAAGTGTTCCAACAGAAATTAATTGGTCCTTTCAAAAATAAAGGATTAATTGTACGCTACA
>NW_025225591.1:0-3370 GCF_018294505.1 Triticum aestivum
CGACGGGGGCGGCCGAGGAGGCCGCTGCGTCGGGGGCCGCTGCAGGGGCCGCCGGCGCGGGGAGCGCGGGCAGGGCCGAACCCGGGACGCGGCTGCGCGGTCCACCAGAAGACTCCGAAGGTGATGGTACCTGCTGAAACGGGAACACGGGCTCATCAAAGTACACATGTTGCGAAGTGAAAACGCGGTGGGAGACTGGATCATAGCACCGATAACCTTTGGTGTTGGGAGGATAGCCAAGAAAGATGCAAGGGAGTGACCGGGGCGCGAGTTTGTGAGGAGCAGTGGACGCGGTGCTAGGATAACAGAGACACCCGAAAATGCGAAGACCATCATCAGATGGAACCGCATCGAAGAAGAGCTGGTGAGGGGTGTAGTTCCAGCGGGAACGACAGGGGCGAATGTTAATGAGGAGGCTGGCGGTCACGAGCGCGTCCGGCCAGAACCGAGCAGGCACGTAGGAGTGGAAGAGCAACGTACGGACACAGTCATTAAGCGTGCGAAGGACGCGCTCGGCGCGACCATTCTGCTGAGACGTGTAGGGGCAGGTGAGGCGAAAGATGGTGCCGTGGGACGCAAGTAAATTGCGGACGGCAACGTTGTCAAACTCCTTGCCGTTGTCAGTTTGCAAGGCGAGAATGGGACGACCGAACTGTGTGGTGACATATGAATAAAAAGCGGTGAGTGTGGCAAGAGCGTCGGACTTGCGACGGAGAGGGAAGGTCCACACATAATGAGTAAAATCATCCAATATCACCAAATAGTATAAGTAGCCCGTGTTGCTAGCAACCGGGGACGTCCAAACATCACTATGCAATAACTGAAACGGAAAGGTGAAAATGTTTGTAGACTCGCTAAAGGGAAGACGAACGTGCTTGCCAAGACGGCAAGCCTCACAAGTGTGATCGTCGACTTTATTACATGAGAAGGAAAAACTTTGAAGAATCTGACGCATAATGGTGGAGTTGGGATGACCGAGACGGGCATGCCAAAGATCGACACTGGCGGCGAAGGCGGCGGGGCGACGGGTGGTGGCGGCGCCGGAGGGATGCACTGGATAAAGCTCGTCCGGGCTATCACATCGGTGGAGCACCATCCGTGTACGGGCGTCCTTCACAGAAAAACCGATATCGTCAAATTCAACAGTTATAGGATTCTCACGAGCAAGGCGACGAACGGAAACAAGATTAGTGACTAAGTCAGGAGACACAAGAACATTAGACATATGCACAGGAGTGGAAGTAGAAGGAAAAGACATATGACCGACGTGAGTAATGGGTAGGGAGGAACCTTTACCAACGGTGATACGGGTGGGAGTATGAACGGGAGTGGCAGATGTGAGGATACCGGGATGAGCAGTCATGTGAGCAGTGGCGCCCGAGTCCATGTACCAGTCACCACCGCCACCATAGGAGCTCGGTGACGGGGCGGAGTGCAGTGCAGCGAGCAAGGCCGGGTCCCACGGCGGCGGCACCTGAGGAGGGTAGCACCCTCCGTAGGCCGGTGCGGGAGCAGCCCCAAAGGCCGGAGCGGCGGCGGCGGCGGCGCCGTAGGCGGGCGCGGCCCCATAGGCCGGCGCAGACCCGTAGGCGGGGGCCGGCGGGGGAGGGGCACCATAGCCGCTGTAGGGAGCGGCGTTCTGCGCGGCGAAGAGGGCCTGGTGACCCGCCGGGCGGGCCCCCCCGGAGCCGGAGCCCGAGGGACCGGCATAGAGTACGCGTGGACGACGTCGGTCCACGGGTTGGTGCCGTACGTCCATGGGGGAGTCACCTGCTGCTGCTGCTGACGAGCCCCCCCCCCCCGACGCCTGTTGCTGCTTGCGGCCGCCCCCACGGCGGTTGCCGTGGCGCCTGCCACCCGGCTGCTGGGGGCAGTGGGAGGGGCGGGCGGGAGGGGGAAGTACCCCGGAGGCGTTGGTAGCGGCGGCTGCTGGCGCGGCGCGGGTGGGCGGTCGGTGGAGGGGCGCCGCGGGAGGTGCTGGCGGCGAGGGCGTGGTGCTGCACACGCTTCTTGACCCCTTCATCCTGCGCTCCTCCAACCTCAAGTACGCCACAAACTTGGGGAAGGAGGGCTCCGGCATCAAGGTGAGGTTAGAGGCGGCGTTGTCGAAGTCCTCGTTGAGGCCGGCGGTGAGCGTGCTGAGGAGGAGGTCGTCGTCCACCATGGCTCCAATGTCACGGAGCTCATCCGCCAACGTCTTCAGGCGGCGGCAGTAGTCATCAATGGACTGTTTATCCTGGTGACAGTCAAAAAATTCCTGCTGCAAAAAAACGCGGCGCTGAAGCTTGTTGTCGGTAAAGAGGCCGTTCAGCTTGACCCACAGGGCGCGGGCGTCGTCGCCGGCGCTCACGACGGTGTGGAACAAGTCCTTGGAGATGGTGGTGAAGAACCACCGGATGATCGTGGCGTCGATCGCGGTCCACTCGGCGTCGTCCACCATGGCGCGGAAGTCCACGGTGCCATCCACGTGATCCACGAGATTGTTCTCGCGGAAGAGCAGCGTGAAGTACGTCTTCCACGCGAAGTACGTGGAGTTGGAGTCGTCGAGGATCACGGGGACGCGTGCATGAACGTTGATGTCGCGGATCTCGGCAGGGTCGACGGCGAAGGGGTTGGAGTAGGTGGAGGCGTTGGATGACATGGCGAGGAGATCGTGGGGAGGGAGGCGGCGGCGCGGCTGAGGAGAGGCGGCGCGGCGGCGGGAGGTAGGCGGCGCGGCGGGAAAGGGCGGCGCGGCGTGGAGGGGAAGGCGCGCGGTGGGAAGGCGGCGCGCGGGAAGGAGGGGTGGTGGCGGCGGCTTGGAGCGGCGGCGGCGGCGGCGGGAGATCGCGGCGGCGGCGGCCCGAGGCGGCGGCTAGGGTTAGCGGAAGCTGGAAGATCGACTTGTGATAGATACCATGTAGAGAATGATTTGATGCATCGATAATTAATTGATCGTGCACTAGGCACATATATATAGGTACAAGGGGTGTGACAGATATCTTGTCTCCTAAGATACACGTACATACAGAGGGAGACAGATACTACAGGTACTGCATACAGAACCAGGACCTACGTACATGTACACATGTTCAACACACAGCAATGGGCAGAAACAGAGAAACAACTACGCATTCATTTTTGCTGAATCTTTAGTGAATAACATAGTCCATGGCTATATTTTGTAAACATCTTTTATATATTAATAATATATAGGAGTATATGTGTGTGTACTCTCCAATGATTCTAAATACCTGATACATACATGAGCTTGCACTTTCTTGCTCTTATGTTTTGTTTTGGGTGAAGGGAGAATCGAGTTTTTTTAGAATGGAAGAATAGGAGATTTGTTTTTTTTTGAGGAATCAGAGTTTTTTTTTTTGACACGAGG
>NW_025225591.1:3694-4500 GCF_018294505.1 Triticum aestivum
ACTTCTCCGGCGCCCTCCTCGCCTGTGGTCCCCGCGAACCTCACCGCCGGCGGCCTCTCCTAGGACCTCACCGCCCCCCGCCCCCCGCTTCTCCCCGGCCGCCCACCCGTCATCTGCACAAGGTAATCTCCCTCCTCCTCCCGCTCCTCCACTCCCTGATACTGCATCCTTGGGAGTCGAATCGCATTGGGCCTCAACTGGTGGAGTCCGACCGCGTAGTTCCGGGACCATCTTTGGCCAGCACCGACCGAAGCAGGGGAGCCCTCTCAGTTCCCCTCGCCAGCTAGTCCGCAGCAGCCCTAGGCGGCGCCCCCATCTCCGGCGGCAGGGCTACTCCGGGCGGCGCCTCGACTCCGGTTCAATTTCCCGTCGTCCGACCCTCCTGCCATTTACCCTCGAGGTTTCTGTTTTTTTAGACAAACTCGAGGTTTCTGTTTGTCTTCGTCTGGTTCAGTTTCTGTAACCCTAGGTTTGTCTTGGATGGGGACCGATCGAGTTAGAAGGAATAATGTTGTGCGCTTTCTTCCTGTGCCCTCCTGGTTTAGGTATTTTTCTGCAAGGATCGTTCATGAATTTTGGGGGTTGTTTAAATCGTCTTTGGGCTGCAGCATTTGTTATGCTCAGAACTCTGTAGTGTGCATTTTGTGTTTTGGGAATGATTCTTTTGGTGTTTGTATGCCGTTTTCTCAAGTTCTCATAGCATCAGGATGATGTTTTTCTGTAATGTATGTGTGAAGTATGAACACTGCACATTTCTTGTGATATGGTGTGTGGGCGCCATTCTGGTTAGCTTAAAAAAAAGCTGA
>NW_025225592.1:0-18051 GCF_018294505.1 Triticum aestivum
TTCTCGAACCCGTAGGGTCCGCACGCTTAAAGTTCGATGACAGTTATATTATGAGTTTATGTGTTTTGATGTACTGAAGGTAGTTCGGAGTCCCGGATGAGATCGGGGACATGACGAGGAGTCTCGAAATGGCCGAGACGTAAAGATCGATATATTGGACGACTATATTCGGACTTCGGAAAGGTTCCGAGTGATTCGGATATTTATCGGAGTACCGGAGAGTTACGGGAATTCGCCGGGGAGAAGTATTGGGCCTTATTGGGCCATACGAGAATAGAGGAGAGAGGCCAAAAGGAAGGAGGCGCGCACCCCCCCTCTAGTCCGAATTGGACAAGGGGTGCAGCCCCCTTTTCCTTCTCCCTCTCCCCCTCTTTCCTTCTCTCCTACTCCAACAAGGAAAGGAGGAGTCCTACTCCCAGTGGGAGTAGGACTCCCCCCTTGGCGCGCCCTCCTCCTTGGCCGGCCGCCTCCCCCTTGCTCCTTTATATACGGGGGCAGGGGGGCACCCCATAGACACAACAATTGATCGTTTGATCTTTTAGCCGTATGCGGTGCCTCCCTCCACCATAGTCCACCTCGATAATACTGTAGCGGTGCTTAGGCGAAGCCCTGCGTCGGTAGAACACCATCATCGTCACCACGCCGTCGTGCTGACGAAACTCTCCCTCTACACTCGGCTGAATCGGAGTTCGAGGGACGTCATCGGGCTGAACGTGTGCTGAACTCGGAGGTGCCGTGCGTTCGGTACTTGATCTGTGAGATTGTGAAGACGTACGACTACATCAACCGCGTTGTGCTAACGCTTCGGCTTTCGGTCTACGAGGGTACGCGGACGACACTCTCCCCTCTCGTTGCTATGCATCACCATGATCTTGCGTGTGCGTAGATTGTTTTTTGAAATTACTACGTTCCCCAAAAGTGGCATCCGAGCCTGGTTTTATGCGTAAATGTCATATGCACGAGTAGAACACAAGTGAGTTGTGGGCGATATAAGTCATACTGCTTACCATCATGTCATACTTTGGTTCGGCGGTATTGTTGGATGAAGCGGCCCGGACCGACATTACGCGTACGCTTACGCGAGACTGGTTCTACCGACGTGCTTTGCACATAGGTGGCTGGCGGGTGTCAGTTTCTCCAACTTTAGTTGAACCGAGTGTGGCTACGCCCGGTCCTTGCAAAGGTTAAAACAACACCAACTTGACAAACTATCGTTGTGGTTTTGATGCGTAGGTAAGAACGGTTCTTGCTAAGCCTAGTAGCAGCCACATAAAACTTGCAACAACAAAGTAGAGGACGTCTAACTTGTTTTTGCAGGGCATGTTGTGATGTGATATGGTCAAGGCATGATGCTATATTTTATTGTATGAGATGATCATGTTTTGTAACCGAGTTATCGGCAACTGGCAGGAGCCATATGGTTGTCGCTTTATTGTATGCAATGCAATCGCCATGTAATTGTTTTACTGTATCACTAAGCGGTAGCGATAGTCGTAGAAGCAATAGTTGGCGTGAAGACAACGATGCTATGATGGAGATCAAGGTGTCGCGCCGGTGACGATGGGGATCATGACGGTGCTTCGGAGATGGAGATCACAAGCACAAGATGATGATGGCCATATCATATCACTTATATTGATTGCATGTGATGTTTATCTTTTATGCATCTTATCTTGCTTTGATTGACGGTAGCATTATAAGATGATCCCTAACTAAATTATCAAAGTATAAGTGTTCTCCCTGAGTATGCACCGTTGCGAAAGTTCTTCGTGTTGAGACACCACGTGATGATCGGGTGTGATAGGCTCTACGTTCAAATACAACGGGTGCAAAACAGTTGCACACGCGGAATACTCAGGTTAAGCTTGACGAGCCTAGCATATAACAGATATGGCCTCGGAACACGGAGACCGAAAGGTCGAGCATGAATCATATAGTAGATATGATCAACATAGTGATGTTCATCGTTGAAACTACTCCATCTCACGTGATGATCGGACATGGTTTAGTTGATATGGATCACGTGATCACTTAGAGGATTAGAGGGATGTCTATCTAAGTGGGATTTCTTAAGTAATATGATTAATTGAACTTAAATTTATCATGAACTTAGTCCTGATAGTATTTTGCAAATTATGTTGTAGATCAATAGCTCGCGTTGTTGCTTCCCTGTGTTTATTTTTGATATGTTCCTAGAGAAAAATTATGTTGAAAGATGTTAGTAGCAAAGATGCGGATTGGATCCATGATCTGAGGATTATCCTCATTGCTGCACAGAAGAATTATGTCCTTGATGCACCGCTAGGTGACAGACCTATTGCAGGAGCAGATGCAGACGTTATGAACGTTTGGCTAGCTCAATATGATGACTACTTGATAGTTTAGTGCACCATGCTTAATGGCTTAGAATTGGGACTTCAAAGATGTTTTGAACGTCATGGACCATATGAGATGTTCCAGGAGTTGAAGTTAATATTTCAAGCAAATACCTGAGTTGAGAGATATGAAGTCTCCAACAAGTTCTATAGCTAAAAGATGGAGGAGAATAGCTCAAGCAGTGAGCATGTGCTCAGATTGTCTGGGTACTACAATCGCTTGAATCAAGTGGGAGTTGATCTTCCTGATAAAATAGTGATTGACAGAATTCTCTAGTCACCATCACCAAGTTAGTAGAACTTCGTGATGAACTATAGTATGCAAGGGATGACGAAAGTAATTCCTGAGCTCTTCGCGATGCTGAAATCAACGAAGGTAGAAATCAAGAAAGAGCATCAAGTGTTGATGGTTAACAAGACCACTAGTTTCAAGAAAAGGGCAAAGGGATAGAAGGGGAACTTCAAGAAGAACGGCAAGCAAGTTGTTGCTCAAGTGAAGAAGCCCAAGTCTGGACCTAAGCCTGAGACTAACTGCTTCTACTGCAAAGAGACTGGTCACTGGAAGCGGAACTGCCCCAAGTATTTGGTGGATAAGAAGGATGGCAAAAGTGAACAAAGGTATATTTGATATACAGATTATTGATGTGTATTTTACTAGTGTTCATAGCAACCCCTCGGTATTTGATACTGGTTCAGTTGCTAAAGACTAGTAACTCGAAACGGGAGTTGCATAATGAACAGAAACTAGTTAAGGATGAAGTGACGATGTGTATTGGAAGTGGTTCCAAGATTGATATGATCATCATCGCACACTCCCTATACTTTCGGGATTAGTGTTGAACCTAAATAAGTGTTATTTGGTGTTTGCGTTGAGCATGAATATGATTTGATCATGTTTATTGCAATACGGTTATTCATTTAAGTTAGAGAATAATTGTTGTTCTGTTTACATGAATAAAACCTTATATGGTTACACACCCAATGAAATGGTTCATTGGATCTCGATCATAGTGATACACATATTCATAATATTGAAGCCAAAATATGCAAAGTTAATAATGATAGTGCAACTTATTTGTGGCACTGCCGTTTAGGTCATATTGGTGTAAAGCGCATGAAGAAACTCCATGCTGATGGGCTTTGGAATCACTTGATTATGAATCACTTGATGCTTGCGAACCATGCCTTATGGGCAAGACGACTAAGACTAAAGTTATTATTTATTTCCTTATATCATGATAAATGTTTATTATTCATGCTAGAATTGTATTAACCGGAAACATGATACATGTGTGAATACATAGACAAACAGAGTGTCACTAGTATGCCTCTACTTGGCTAGCTCGTTAATCAAAGATGGTTATGTTTCCTAACCATGGAAAAAGAGTTGTTATTTGATTAACGGGATCACATCATTAGGAGAATGATGTGATTGACTTGACCCATTCCGTTAGCTTAGCACTCGATCGTTTAGTATGTTGCTACTGCTTTCTTCATGACTTATACATGTTCATATGACTATGAGATTATGCAACTCCCGTTTACCGGAGGAACACTTTGTGTGCTACCAAATGTCACAACATAACTGGGTGATTATAAAGGTGCTCTACAGGTGCTTCCAAAGGTACTTGTTGGTTTGGCGTATTTCGAGATTAGGATTTGTCACTCCGATTGTCGGAGAGGTATCTCTGGGCCCTCTCGGTAATGCACATCATTATAAGCCTTGCAAGCATTGTAACTAATGAGTTAGTTGCGGGATGATGTATTACGGAACGAGTAAAGAGACTTGCCGGTAACGAGATTGAACTAGGTATTGAGATACAGACGATCGAATCTCGGGCAAGTAACATACCGATGACAAAGGGAATAACGTATGTTGTTATGCGGTCTGACCGATAAAGATCTTCGTAGAATATGTGGGAGCCAATATGAGCATCTAGGTTCCGCTATTGGTTATTGACCGGAGACGTGTCTCGGTCATGTCTACATAGTTCTCGAACCCGTAGGGTCCGCGCGCTTAAAGTTCGATGACGGTTATATTATGAGTTTATGTGTTTTGATGTACCGAAGGTAGTTCGGAGTCCCGGATGAGATCGGGGACATGACGAGGAGTCTCGAAATGGCCGAGACGTAAAGATCGATATATTGGACGACTATATTCGGACTTCGGAAAGGTTCCGAGTGATTCGGATATTTATCGGAGTACCGCAGAATTACGGGAATTCGCCGGGGAGAAGTATTGGGCCTTATTGGCCCATACGAGAATAGAGGAGAGAGGCCAAAAGGAAGGAGGCGCGCACCCCCCCTCTGGTCCGAATTGGACAAGGGGTGCAGCCCCCTTTTCCTTCTCCCTCTCCCCCTCTTTCCTTCTCTCCTACTCCAACAAGGAAAGGAGGAGGGAGTAGGACTCCCCCCTTGGCGCGCCCTCCTCCTTGGCCGGCCGCCTCCCCCTTGCTCCTTTATATACGGGGGCAGGGGGGCACCCCATAGACACAACAATTGATCGTTTGATCTTTTAGCCGTATGCGGTGCCCCCCTCCACCATAGTCCAGCTTGATAATACTGTAGCGGTGCTTAGGCGAAGCCCTGCGTCGGTAGAACATCATCATCGTCACCACGCCGTCATGCTGACGAAACTCTCCCTCAACACTCGGCTGGATCGGAGTTCGAGGGACGTCATCGGGCTGAACGTGTGTTGAACTCGGAGGTGTCGTGCGTTCGGTACTTGGTCGGTCGGATCGTGAAGACGTACGACTACATCAACCGCGTTGTGCTAACGCTTCAGCTTTCGGTCTACGAGGGTATGTGGACAACACTCTCCCCTCTCGTTGCTATGCATCACCATGATCTTGCATGTGCATAGGAAAGTTTTTGAAATTACTACGTTCCCCAACAGGGGGCACCCCAAAGGCACAACAGTTGTTTCTTAGCCGTGTGCGGTGCCCCCTTCCACAGTTTACCACCTCGGTCATATTGTCGTAGTGCTTAGGCGAAGCCCTGCGCGGATCACATCACCACCACCGTCGCCACGCCGTCGTGCTGACGGAACTCTCCCTCGACCCTCTACTGGATCAAGGTCTCGAGGGACGTCATCTTGCTGAACGTGTGCTGAACACGGAGGTGTCGTACGTTCGGTACTTGGATCGGATGGATCGTGAAGACGTTCGACTACATCAACCGCGTTACTAAACGCTTCCGCTTTCGGTCTACGAGGGTACATGGACACACTCTCCCCGTCTTGTTGCTATGCATCTCCTAGATAGATCTTGCGTGATCGTAGGAATTTTTTTGAAATTGCATTTTATGTTCCCCAACAGTGGCATCCGAGCCAGGTCTATGCGTAGATGATATATGCACGAGTAGAACACAAAGAGTTGTGGGCGATAATAGTCATACTGCTTACCACCAACGTCTTACTTTGATTCGGCAGTATTGTTGGATGAAGCGGCCCAGATCGACATTACATGACCGTGTTCATGAGACTGGTTCTACCGACGTGCTTCGCACACAGGTGGCTGGCGGGTATCTGTTTCTCCAACTTTAGTTGAATCGAGTTTGACTACGGCCGGTCCTTGTTGAAGGTTAAAAGAACACCGTTGACAAAAAATCGCTGTGGTTTTGATGCATAGGTAAGAATGGTTCTTGCTAGAAGCCCGTAGCAGCCATGTAAAACTTGCAACAACAAAGTAGAGGACGTCTAACTTGTTTTTGCAGGGCATGTTGTGATGTGATATGGTCAAGACGTGATGAGATATAAATTGTTGTATGAGATGATCATGTTTTGTAAAAGTTGTCGGCAACTGGCAGGAGCCTTATGGTTGTCGCTTTATTGTATGAAATGCAATCGCCATGTAATTGCTTTACTTTATCACTAAGCGGTAGCGATAGTTGTAGAAGCAATAGTTGGCGAGACGACAACGATGCTACGATGGAGATCAAGGTGTCAAGCCGGTGATAATGGAGATGATGACGGTGCTTTGGAGATGGAGATCAAAGGCACAAGATGATGATGGCCATATCATGTCACATATTTTGATTGCATGTGATGTTTATCGTTTAAGCATCTTATTTTGCTTAGTAGGCGATAGCATTATAAGATGATCTCTCACGAAATTTCAAGGTATAAGTGTTCTCCCTGAGTATGCACCGTTGCTACAGTTCTTCGTGCCGAGACACCACGTGATGATCGGGTGTGATAAGTTGTATGTTCACATACAACGGGTACAAGCCAGTTTTGCACGCGCAGAATACTCGGGGTTAAACATGACGAGCCTAGCATATGCAGATATGGCCTCGAAATACTGAGACCGAAAGGTCGAACGTGAATCATATAGTAGATATGATCAACATAGTGATGTTCACCATTGAAAACTACTCCATCTCACATGATGATCGAACATGGTTTAGTCGATATGGATCACGTGAACATTTAGATGACTAGAGGGATGTCTATCTAAGTGGGAGTTCTTAAGTAATATGATTAATTGAACTTAATTTTATCATGAACTTAGTCCTGATAGTATTTGCATATCTATGTTGTAGATCAATAGCTCGCGTATAGCTCCCCTGTTTTATTTTTGATATGTTCCTAGAGAAAACTAAGTTGAAAGATGATAGTAGCAACGATGTGGACTGGGTCCGTGATCTGAGGATTATCCTCATTGCTGCATAGAAGAATTATGTCCTTGATGCACCGCTAGGTGACAGACCTATTGCAGGAGCAGATGCAGACGTTATGAATGTTTGACAAGCTCGGTATGATGACTACTTGATAGTTTAGTGCACCATGCTTTACGGCTTAGAACCGGGACTTTAAAAACGTTTTGAATGCCACGGAGCATATAAGATGTTCCAAGAGCTGAATTGGTATTTCAGACTCATGCCCGAGTTGAGAGGTATGAGACCTCTGACAAGTACTTTGCCTACAAGATGGAGGAGAATAGCTCAACCAGTGAGCATGTGCTCAGAATGTCTGAGTACTACAATCACTTGAATCAAGTGGGAGTTAATCTTCCAGATAAGATAGTGATTGACAGAGTTCTCTAGTCACTATCACCAAGTTACTAGAACTTCGTGATGAACTATAATATGCAAGGGATGATGAAAACGATTCCCAAGCTCTTCGCGATGCTGAAATCAGCGAAGGTAGAAATAAAAAATAACATCAAGTGTTGATGGTTAACAAGACCACTGGTTTCAAGAAAAAGGGAAGGAAAAGAAAGGGAACTTCAAAAATGGCAAGCAAGTTGTCACTCACGTGAAGAAGCCCAAAGCTAGACCCAAGCCTAAAACCGAGTCATTCTACTGCAAAGGAAATGGTCACTGGAAGCGGAACTGCCACAAATAATTGGCGGATAAGAAGGATGGCAAAGTGAACAAAGGTATATTTGATATACATGTTATTGATGTGTACTTTACTAGTGTTCATAGTAGCCCCTCAGTATTTGATACCGGTTCAAGTTGCAAAGATTTGTAATTCGAAAGAGGAGTTGCAAAATGAACATATACTAGTTGAGGGCGAGGTGACGATGTGTGTTGGAAGTGATTCCAAGGTTGATAAGATCACCATCGCACACTCCCTTTACTTTCGGGATTAGTGTTGAACCTAAAATAAATGTTATTTGGTGTTTGCGTTGAGCATGAATATGATTGGATCATGTTTATTGCGATACGGTTATTCATTTAAGTCAGAGAATAAATGTTGTTCTGTTTACATGAATAAAACCTTCTATGGTCTTACATCCAATGTAAATGGTTTACTGAATCTCGATCGCAGTGATACACATAATATTGATGCCAAAAAGATGCAAAGTTGATAATGATAGTGCAACATATTTGTGGCACTGCCGTTTAGGTCATATTGTTGTAAATCGCATGAAGAAACTCCATGCAGATGGATTTTTGGAATCACTTGGTTATGAATCATTTGATACTTCCGAACCACGCCTCATGGGCAAGATGACTGAAACTCCGTTCTCCGGAACAATGGAGCAAGCCAATGACTTACTGGAAATATTACTTACCGATGTATGCGGTCCAATGAGTGTTGAGGCTCGCGGCGGGTATCGTTATTTTCTGACCTTCATAGATGATTTGAGCAGATATGGGTATATCTACTTAATTAAACACAAGTCTGAAACATTTGAAAAGTTCAAAGAATTTCAGAGTGAAGTGGAGAATCATCGTAATAAGGAAATAAAGTTTCTACGATTTGATCGCGGAGGCGAATATTTGAGTTACGAGTTTGGCCTTCATCTAAAACAATCCAATAAGTTTCACAACTTACGCCACCTGGAACACCACAGCGTAATGGTGTGGCCGAACGTCGTAACCGTACTTTATTAGATATGGTGCGATCTATGATGTCTCTTACCGATTTACCACTATCGTTTTGGGGTTATGCATTAGAGACAGCTACATTCATGTTAAATAGGGCACCATCTAAATCCGTTGATACGACACCGTATGAACTATGGTTTGGCAAGAAACCTAAGCTGCCCTTTCTTAAAGTTTGGGGCTGCGATGCTTATGTGAAAAAGCTTCAACCTGATAAGCTCGAACCCAAATCGGAAAAATGTGTCTTCATAGGATACCCAAAGGAATCTGTTGGGTACACCTTCTATCACAGATCCGAAGGCAAGATCTTTGTTGCTAAGAATGGATCCTTTCTAGGGAAGGAGTTTCTCTTGAAAGAAGTGAGTGGGAGGAAAGTAGAACTTGATGAGGTAGTTGTACCGTCTCTCGAATTGGAAAGTAGTTCATCACAGAAATCAGTTCCAGTGATGTTGACACCAATTAGTGAGGAAGCTAATGATGATGATCATGAAACTTCAGATCAAGTTACTATTAAACCTCGTACGTCAACCAGAGTATGATCCGCCCCAGAGTGGTATGGTAATCATGTTCTGGAAGTCATGTTACTAGACCATGACGAACCTATATATGAACTATGAGGAAGCGATGATGAGCCCAGATTCTGCGAAATGGCTTGAGGCCATGAAATCTGAGATGGGATCCATGTATGAGAACAAAGTGTGGACTTTGGTTGGCTTGCCCGATGATCGGCAAGCCATAGAGAATAAATGGATCTTCAAGAAGAAGACTGACGCTGACGGTAATGTTACTGTCTACAAAGCTCGACTTGTTGCAAAAGGTTTTTCGACAAGTTCAAGGTGTTGACTACAATGAGATTTTCTCACTCGTATCGATGCTTAAGTCTGTCCGAATCATGTTAGCAATTGCCGCATTTTATGAAATCTGGCAAATGGATGTCAAAACTGCATTCCTTAATGGATTTACTAAAGAAGAGTTGTATATGATGCAACCAGAAGGTTTTGTCGATCCTAAAGGTGCTAACAAAGTGTGCAAGCTCCAGCGATCCATTTATGGACTGGTGCAAGCATATCAGAGTTGGAATATACGCTTTGATGAGTTGATCAAAGCATATAGTTTTATACAGACTTGCGGTGAAGCATGTATCTACAAGAAAGTGAGTGGGAGAACTACAACCTTTCTGATAAGTATATGTGAATGACATATTGTTGATTGGAATGATGTAGAATTTTCTGGAAAGCATAAAGGAGTGTTTGAATGGAGTTTTTTCAAAGAAAGACCTTGGTGAAGCTACTTACATATTGGGCATCAAGATCTATGAAGATAGATCGAGACGCTTGATAAGACTTTCGATGAGTACATACCTTGATAAGATTTTGAAGGAGTTCAAAATGGATCAGTCAAAGAAGGAGTTCTTGCCTGAGTTATAAGGTATGAAGTTGAGTAAGACTCAAAACCCGACCACGGCAGAGATAGAGAGAGAATGAAAGTCATTCCCTATGCCTCAGCCATAGGTTCTATAAAGTATGCCATGCTGTATACCAGATCTATTGTGTACCTTGCCATGAGTTTGGCAAAGGGGTACAATAGTGATCCAGGAATAGATCACTGGACAACGGTCAAAATTATCCTTAGAGGACTAAGGAAATACTTTTCGGTTATGGAGGTGATAAAGGGTTCATCGTAAAGAGTTAAGTCGATGCAAGCTTTAACACCGATCTGGATGACTCTGAGTCTCAATCTGGATACATATTGAAAGTGGGAGCAATTAGCTAGAGTAGCTCCATGCAGAGCATTGTAGACATAGAAATTTGCAAAATACATACGGATCTGTATGTGGCAGACCCGTTGACTAAACCTCTCTCACGAGCAAAACATGATCACACTTTAGTTCTCTTTGGGTGTTAATCACATGGCGATCTCAACTAGATTGTTGACTCTAGTAAACCCTTTGGGTGTTGGTCACATGGCGATGTGAACTATGGGTGTTAATCACATGGTGATGTGAACTATTGGTGTTGAATCACATAGCGATGTGAATTAGATTATTGACTCTAGAGCAAGTGGGAGACTGAAGGAAATATGCCCTAGAGGCAATAATAAGTTGTTATTTATATCTCCTTATATCATGATAAATGTTTATTTTTCATGCTAGAATTGTATTAACCGGAAACTTAGTACATGTGTGAATACATAGACAAAACAAAGTGTCCCTAGTACGCCTCTACTTGACTAGCTCGTAAATCAAAGATGGTTATGTTTCCTGACCATAGACATGTGTTGTCATTTGATGAACGGGATCACATCATTAGAGAATGATGTGATGGACAAGACCCATCCATTAGCTTAGCATTATGATTGTTTAGTTTTATTGCTATTGCTTTCTTCATGACTTATACATATTCCTCTGACTACGAGATTATGCAACTCCCGAATACCGGAGGAACACCTTGTGTGCTATCAAACGTCACAACGTAACTGGGCGATTATAAAGATGGTCTACAGGTGTCTCCGATGGTGTTTGCTGAGTTGGCATAGATCGAGATTAGGATTTGTCACTCCGTGTATCGGAGAGGTATCTCTCGGCCCTCTCGGTAATGCACATCACTATAAGCCTTGCAAGCACTATGACTAATGAGTTACTTACGGGATGATGCATTACGGAACGAGTAAAGAGATTTGCCGGCAACGAGATTGAACTAGATATGATGATACCGACGATTGAATCTCGGGCAAGTAACATACCGATGACAAAGGGAATGACGTATGTTGTTATGCGGTTTGACTGATAAAGATCTTCATAGAATATGTAGGAGCCAATATGAGCATCCAGGTTCCGCTATTGGTTATTGACCAGAGATGTGTCTCAGTCATGTTTACATAGTTCTCGAACCCGTAGGGTCCGCACGCTTAACGTTCGATGACGATTTGTATTATGAGTTATGTGTTTTGGTGACCGAAGTTTGTCCGGAGTCCCGGATGATATCACGGACATGACGAGAAGTCTCGAAATGGTCGAGAGGTAAAGATTGATATATTGGAAGGTAGTATTTGGACATCGGAATGGTTCCGAGTGATTCTGGTATTTTTCCGGAGTACCGAGGGGTTACCGGAACCCCCCGGGTTAGTATTGGGCCAACATGGGCCTAAGGGAGAGAGAGGGAAGCCCGGGAGGGGTGGCCGCACGCCCCCCTCCTTGGGAGTCCGAATAGGACAAGGAGGAGGGGGCGGCGCCCCCCTTCCCTTTCCCTCTCCCTCTCTTTCCTCTTCCCTCTGGTGGAAGAAAGGAAAAGGGGGTGGGGGCGAATCCTACTTGGACTAGGAGTCTAAGTAGGACTCCCCCATGGCGCGCCCCTATTGGCCGCCGGCCTCTCTTCCCCCTCCTTTATATACATGGACAGGGGGCACCCCAAAGGCACAACATTTGTTTCTTAGCCGTGTGCGGTGCCCCCTTCCACGGTTTACCACCTCGGTCATCTTGTCGTAGTGCTTAGGCGAAGCCCTGCGTGGATCACATCACCAACACCGTCGCCACGCCGTCGTGCTGACGGAACTCTCCCTCGACCCTCTACTGGATCAAGAGCTCGAGGGACGTCATCGTGCTGAACGTGTGCTGAACACGGAGGTGCCGTACGTTCGGTACTTGGATCGGTTGGATCGTGAAGACGTTCGACTACATCAACCGCGTTACTAAACGCTTCTGCTTTCGGTCTACGAGGGTACGTGGATACACTCTCCCCTAGGGATGAAAATAGCACGGAAATGGACGGAACTGGGTGCTACCATATTTGTTTTCATATTTTTTTGCAGAAGAGGAAACGAATACGGAAACCCCGGAAACAAATACTACCGGAAACAGACACGAAGCGAATACAGAGCGGACACGGAAACAAAACTGTGTATTGACCGGAACTTAAAACCCCCTTGAATCATAGAGAAATACAGACAAAAAACAAACAAATTTATGGAATTGTTAACATGGCTACACAATAATATGGTTGTGTTGGCAACATAGGGTAGTATTGTAGTAGTACATGACAATTCCGTATAGGGTATAGTTGAGTACATGTGTGGTAGTAAATGTTGGTTCTCAAATGATCCATTCTGCTCATTCTACTCGTTGTGCCATTGTGTATTGTTTGATAGTTGGGCCACAAAGTAGCCATAGACCTATAGTAGGGGAAATCCATATTTAAGAAAAAAGAAAGTTCCGTTTCCATGTCTGTTCCACCAGAAAACACCGTTACGTTTTTGTTTCCGTTTCCGCATAAAAAATTGCATTTCCATTTCCATTTTGCAAATTTCCGTTTTCGTTTTCATATTTCTCTCCGTTTCCATTTTTCCTCCGGAAAAGCGGAAACTTTCCACTCCATTTTTGTCCCTCCCCGTCTCGTTGCTATGCATCTCCTAGATAGATCTTGCGTGATCGTAAGAATTTTTTTGAAATTGGATGCTACGTTCCCCAACACATAACTCTACAACTCAAGTATAGATAAGGCTCAAAAGAGCGATACATAACATGATATTACAAACATGGGTCTCATGACCCAACATACAAAGTCATACAAGCAACGAAAGCATAAATTCGCCTAAGTACAGACAACTGAAAAGAAAAAAGGCTGGAAGCCTGACTATCTAAAAGACCCTCTGTCGTGGAATTGTCACGGCAGATGTCCTAGTGTGAGGACTTAGTCGTGAGGCCAACGCATCTATGTGGTAGCTTGAGAGGGGTTGATCGGAATCGAGAGACGCAACACAAGACAAGGGTTTAGACAGCTTCGGGCCCCGGGAAACATCATCCGGTAATAACCCTACATGCTGTTTGTGGTTAGGTCTCATTATCATCACGAGGGAGTCGCCGTAAACCGGCTCTTTGTGTCTAGCCCTAGAGATTGTTTCTTCTTAATTGTCCCCTCTTTGGGGTGCCCTGCCCCTCCTTATATAAGTTGAAGGGGCGGGTTACATGACTAGTCCTAGCAGGATTAGGATTACTCAATTACAAGTGGAGTCCTAGTCTTGCTTCCTTTGTAAGGGAATAATCCTTACGCTTTCCTCTTAAGCCGGCCCACCATAACATGAGCCGGCCTTCTGGGCCTTGGGCCTAGTCTTCTATCTGACCCGCCGTCGGGGCCATCCATGAGTCGTCTGGTTCATGAGTTGTCTGACCAATGAGCCGCCAGACCCGTGAGTCGCTAGTCCTCCGCCGGGTCATCTGTGAAATGCCAAGTCCGGCCGGGTCATACTTCTGGCCGGGTCATACCGCGGGGTATATCCCCGACATTAGCCCTCGGTTTAATTTGGATTTATCCATGTTAAACTGATCCTGCAACATAAACACAAGAACAAATTTGACAGGTTGTACTCCGGGTTAAATATTCTTGTAAGCTGGCACCTGATCATCCTTAAGTCCTTGACATTTTCTCCTGGAATATCCGGGTCAATAGGCCAGCTTCATAATCCATTTGCTGACATTGGCTCTTGTAAAGAAATATTATAAGAAATAATACATTTGAGTCGGCCTTCAATGCTCTGATTTGACAAAAATATTGGTCTTGAAATATTCAACTGATATTCAGCCAGCTTAAAGATGTAGATCTTGCCGATTTATGATTGATGTCGGGTCATGTAATTGTTGCTGATACCGGGTTAATCTTATGATGACGCCGGGTCATAAACTTTGCATATTTCTCCAATAATAATATAATACCTGATTTGCTCAAAACTGAGAATTTGAAGTTATTCCTCCCTTATATGCATATCACCTGTAGCCCCCAAGTGTCGGGTTGTCATGCTTGCAGCAACTTGGGACTTGTAATTGCCTTATGCTCATAAAAATTTCAACCAGTGTAGCCCCCAAGGGCCGGGTCATTATGCAATAATGAGCATGGACTTTGTAAATATGATCATGTAAACTTGAGCAGCAACGTGTAGCCCCCAAGGGCCGGCTCGGTAAGATATTACTAAGCTGGGACTTTGTATATGATTCATTGATAATAACATCATATGATGTAATCTCCACCATGGGGCTTGAACCCACGTCCACAAGGTTAAGAGTTTTGTACTCTACCAACTGAGTAGTGGATCTTTCAATATAATGGAGTAAGACTTGTGTACCTTGAATTTTCAACAGGAGCAATTGGTAGCCCTCGAGTGCCGACTCATTTAGAATGTGATGAGTCGTGTCTTCAATAAGTTGAGCAAAAAATGACTTTGCATTAGCCCCCAAGTGCCATGGTGCATGCTGGCAGTGACATGGGACTTGTATATTCGATGTAATCTCAATTTGAATAATGTAGCCCCCAAGTGCCGGGTCGTAAGCCTGCAGCGACTCGGGACTATTCCTTCCATTGTAGAATAAACCATATCCATTGATAAAATAATAGTCATTGCGCCAAAGCGACTTTGAATACCTTATTTGTTGACAAGTAAATCCGGAGTTTAAATACCGGGCGGCTCTTGACCGATGGCGATTTAATACACCTCCATTGTAAGCCAGAATTTTTATAACCTGGCGGCTTATAGCCTTTGAGAAAATCCAGGACGGATAATCATTTTGACGCATTAATTTTAATGATGAGCTTGGACTTAAGCATTTATATAAGTCATAGTTCTGCAAATCCTGCAGAGTTTAAACAACATATGCCGTGGCGACTTAACGTCAAAAGCCAGGGCCGGCTTAAACAGAATCATGTATAAACAATATCATACATGTGATATTGAATCGTACTGCCGGCTTATGATACCTGTGCAGTAAGGGTGATAACCCAATCTTTAGAAGCCAAAACTTCCAAATGTATGATGCTTGTTGTCTGTTGGCGACTTATCGTCCAAAACCAAGCTGAGTTAAATTTAAACCACACTTATACTTGGATCCGAATCAAAAAAGTCTCAAGACAAAGTCAAAGATTGTGTTCAAAATCTGAAGGTAAACAAGAAGAAAATCAAGGCTTCTGATTCGAGTACGATCAGTAAACCGTTCCAAAGGGGTTAAGCTAGGATTCGAATACGATCATGTAGGCCCCAGTGGCTTTGGCATTGCGCCGATCAAAAGGGTACCGACAGCTATGTTCTCTTCGGTTCGAATACGACCTATGTTTGAACAGGAAGCCCCCTAATGGCCTTGAGAGTTTTTTAACGACGCTGATTTGAATACGATCAACGTCAGACCCAAAGGGGTTGAGCTATGATTCGAATACGATCAAGAAGCCCCCTAGTGAGCTTGGCATTGTGCCGATCAAGAGAGTACCGACAGCTATACTCTCTTTGGTTCGAATACGACCTATGTTTGAACAGGAAGCCCCCAAGTGAGCATATAAGTTTTGGCATTGCGCGGATCAAGAGGTACTGACAGTTATGCTCGATGAGCAGGAAGCCCCCAAGTGACCATAATAAGATAAGCCGTAAAGCAGGATACCCATGTTTGAACCGCGCATCATGGCAGCAAGCTCTTTTTGGCACCCTTTAATCTTTCTGAGAACTCGAACTTGCGAGAGATTAATTCTTTTTGAACCAGAACTTTAAACCGGATTTGTAAGCTTCAAAACTTTGTGAGAGATAAGTTTACCTTGAACCGGATTTGAGAGCTTCAAAGCTTTGTGGTAAATAAATTTCCCTTGAACCGGTTTTTAAACCGGATATTAAGAGCTTCAGTGCTTTGTGGGAGAGAGATGTCTCTTGAACCGGATTTTAAACCGGAATCCTTCTTTTTAAGCCGGAAATTTTCTGACGGCCTTTAAATTTTTCACCAATATAATGGTAGCCTCCCGAACCGGGTTATCTTCCCTCCAATGACCCGGAGTTCTTGAATCCACTAACACCGGCCAATTTCGCCGAGTCATGTCATTGTAGCCCCCGAGTCTTAAGACGACTCCAGGAGTTGTCTTGAGATTCTCCATATTTGACCGTGATATAAACCGGTCTGAGTCATTCAACATCTCAGTGATATAACTTGTCCTGCACTGGAGAACTTGCAAGCCAGAGTAATTGCTCTTTTAAAGAAAGCAATACAAAATATACTGGATGGATCTCACCTGACATAACAGGCCAGAATTTATCCGCCGCAGAGTTGATGATCAGTTGACCACCACGATGAAGCGACACGGTGAACCGTGCGAACGGGCAAGTTAGCCGCATTATGTTGATATACACCAAACAGCGGAGGCAGACGGAAAAAATAACCGCAACATTAGAGGCAGTATGGGCACGGGCGAGTCGCTACCGCTCTTGCAGTGACCAAATGTCCTACATAAATAATATCATAACCCGGAGTAATTGTTCTCAAAAGGAAAAAAGTTGATGCATGCTATTTAAAATAGTCTGGACAGATATCACCTGATGTATTTATGATTCTCAGCGGTGTCCGTTAGTCAACCCGGCACGTTGAACAGGCCGGACCGCAGGGCATACAGTAAAACGACCGCAGCATCAGAGACGACACAGACAGATGAGTCGGCCGCAGTGTTGTAAGCCGGCTCGGGCGGGAGAGTCGGCCGCGACGGTGTAAGCCGGTGCGGACGCGTGAACCGCCACGAGGGCAGATGAGCGAGTCGTCCGTGGCGTTGTAAGGCGGCGCGGATGGGTGAGTCGGCCACAGCATTGTAAGCCGGTGCGGGAATCCGTTGAGTAAGGACGACCACCTGTGCCGATTGATGTTGGCACGCCTCCATCTCCGCGGTATAATGCCACTTTGTAATGAATAATTCTCCTGCATATAAAAAATACCATAGAGCAAAGTAGTTGTGCTCAGAGTAATTAAAGTATACTAAGAAAATGAATAGAAGAAATAACACCTGATTTATTTTTTGGACGCATGTACACGGACGCTGATGATAAAAGCATAGCAAATGTCTGATGTGACCCTAGCACCGTGGCCTTATAAAAAGGGCATTTGACCACCGCTTGGGTTTGATCTCAAAAGCTTTTAACCGCTGCCTTTTAGCTATTTCAATAAAAAGCTTGGCGGGTTCCCAGTAGCAGAAACTGCGGCGGTAACAGGCGGCTCAGATGCCGGGCAGAGCAGCGCAGGATGGCTGCAGCAACAGAAAGCGTGCGGGCGGTTCGTGGTGGTCGGCGGCTCGATCCATGGCTGCAACCATGCAGCAGTAGTAGGAGTCCGAGCTCTGTGCCACGACTGCATCCGTCTCCGGGTCGTGGTGGATTTGGAAAACCCACGCCCATGTATCCTGATTTTCTTTAATAATGATTGCCCTTTGAACGCCTCTAGGATTGGTGTTGACAGGCTTGATGTACATAAATACTACTTGATGCATGTAGAGTGCGTTGCTGCCATCGCCACTGAATAATGTTGTTCCTTAGACAATCAGTGTAGCAAAACTGGAAATAT
>NW_025225593.1:0-16639 GCF_018294505.1 Triticum aestivum
CGCAGACAACCCTCGCTCTCTCTCCTGGCCACCCGAGCCATTGCCACGGCCACCCGTGCACCGCGTCCACGGTGAGCCGCGGGACGGCTACTTAAGGTCGTTCCAGGCCCTCCTCGCTGCTCCATTTGCTCCCTCTCTCTCCCGAACACCCCCAGGCTGACCTATTCTCCCTCCCGTGCCCTCCATCCACCACAATGGCCGGAGCCTTGCTGTCGGCCTCCGCCTAAATTCGCACCCACCGCTCCTCCTCCTCCCCTCTAGACCGCACTAGAGCAGCTCCACCATCATCGCGAGCCCTCCCGTGCTTCTTTATCTCCTCCCCGTGGTCGTGCCATCGAGCTCAATCATCACCGAGGCCACGCCCGCCACGGCCGATGGAGCGCTCACGTCCAACCGCCCTGCAGTCATGGCGCACCTCGGCGCGTGCGGCCCGCTCTCCCGAGCACGCTGGTGTGCTAGGCGACGACGAAGGTGGCCGGTGCCACCAGGGAGAGCGCCGGTGTTGCTCGGCCTCACCTCGTCTGTTTCCCGACGCGTCGCGTGGGAGGTTGAAGGCGACCTGCCGCTGGGCACCACGCGTCAGCGACCAAGTGGGCGGGCCCATCCGTTTAAGTGGAGACGGCTTCCGCCATAACCACCTGCCCCGTGCGAAGGCGTATTTTCGCGAAGCCGCCCCCAACGTGGCACCTACGCGCGTGCAGCCGAGCCGCTGGGCCGGCCCAATGGCGGCCTGCCACTAAACCTCGCCTAGTGTGCGCTGCCGCCACCCGGATCGGTCCCATTTCGCTAAAACCTTTGTCCTTTTGTTTTTTATAGACTTGTAAAATACATAGAATATTCAAATGAACTCCAAATTTGGTGATTCAAATTCCTAGTGACTCCATAAATCCTGATCTAGCTCATGGTGAATCCTGCACATTTTTTCAGAAACATTTCCTTCACACATAATTAAATAAACCCTACTTTTCCTTTTCTATGATGGAATTTAGAAAATCACTGAGAGCTCAAATTTGACCCAAATGCCATGATTCTAATTTATAGATACATCTAAGCTCATAACTTAGGTTATGAACATTTTTCTTAATACTTTCTGTGCCCCACAAAATAATCAGCCACTTCTTCATAATTGTCAACTTTGCAAATCCATAGAATATTCATTTGAACTCCAAATCCAGTGAAACGAAATCCTAGATGCTTCTGAAATCATCCTTTGTTAAATGGGTGCCTTTGATAATTTTTCAAAAATATGTTTCTGTACACTTCTTGCAAATCCATTAATCCCTTGATTCCATCAGATTGAAATGTTCAGAAATATCCACCGATCCAATCCCAATGAAACCACTCTGGTTATTTTTCATATAACCAGAGATATCCTAGAAAAGTCAAATTCATATTTTTAGAGCACTTTTATTTTGCCTTGTTGTGTTGCTTATTGTTATTGTTTCCAACGTTAGTTGACGAAGTAGACGGAGTATTTGGAGAAGGACCAGAAGATTTGAAGACTCTGATGAACCAGGCAAGCAGCCCTTTGACCATGATGAACCATTTTACATCATGCTACCATTTTTATTGAGTGCATGATATATCTTGAATGGCAACCTTGCTAGGCTTGCCTCCGTTGCATACCCCGTTGATACTTGCATTTTTCATGACTGACTCTATTCTTGTTTAGAGTTTTGTTGAGAGGTTGTAGAAATATGCTATAGTAGTTGGCTATGCAAAATTGGTCAGGGTTATGCAAGGAAAGAGACAAGTGTGGTTTGACATACTTGCAAATAGCCCCAGTGGGTGCCACTAATGCCCCTGGGAGATGATGATGAATTAGGTCACTACTTAGTGGAGAGGTAGTGTACCGAGGTTTGATGAAAGTGTTGTTTACAGAGACGGATTAGATTTAAGATTCACTACCGTCCCAACCAAACACGTATAACCACACTACCCCTTATGGGACGGGGCATTATTGATTACCTAGTCTGATACTAGCATGGTGCCCACATTACTAGTGACGGGGGTGACGTGAGTTCACTCTCGGGACAGGGTCGTGCTTGGATAGGCGGCCATGACTGTTTTCACAGGGCACCGAACACACCGTTGGTCCCTTCATGTAGTTGTGAAAATGAAAGGGGCAGAGTCCCAAAAATCTTGATGGTTATACACGAGGACTGTGTGCCAACGAGTGGACTCTATGTTAGTGTCACCTAGGGAAAGATAGTGATCGGGAGCTTACCCCGAGTACTTGAGGTACTGCGGGTCGTGGTTGACATGGAAGCTTCGCGAATCTTGTGGGTAAAGTGTACAACCTTTGCAGAGTGTCAAACTATTCGAATAGCCGTGTCCATGGTCAAGGACAGTTGGGTGGTGCTGCTTAGACTATGTCCATATGTTTCTGACAAACAACACGGTTTGGTAAATATGAATTGATTCATGAGGAAGTACGATGAGCTTGAGCATGAGTTGCTCATAACTCCTTCTCAATGTTGATGTCTGTAACCTCCTGATACTTGCTGCAGACGCATTCATGTCGTTGGTAAATGTTGATCATACTTGCATGAGAAAAACTAGCTTTCAGCAAAAATGCCAATTTAGCAGTAGAGCCTTGCATAATTATTTTGTTATCACTCTTGGGTTGCTTGCGAGTACATTCAAAGTACTCATTGGCTTGCCACTTGTTATTTTATTGGCCAGTCTTGAAAGAACAGGAGTACGGGGAAGAGTTCTTTGGTGACGATCATGCGAGCTAGGACGCTTCCCAGACAGAATGCCTGTAGGGTTAAGGCCGATGGCATGGGTCCAAGTTATCGACGAAGATTCCGTTGCGATGTTATTCTCATGACTCGACCATAATGGTCGTAATTTATGTAAGGCGGTATGTATGGATGTAAGACTCTTGTTATTGAGCTTCTGTGTGTTCGGGGAGCATTGATCTCTGGGATCACTATACACGTGCATTTGGTGATCACGAATTATGAGTCGGGTTCCCCACAGTAGAAGTGGTTTAAATATCACCCACCTATTAAAGAAGAAATTAAAGAACCGGTAATAGCTAAAGATGAAACTATTATCTATAATGTTGATCCAGTTGTTCCTACTTCTTATATTGAAAAACCACCTTTCCCTGTTAAGATGAAGGAACATGCTAAAGTTTCAACTGTGGTCAATAAAAGTTATATTAGAACACCTAAACCAGCTGAACAAATCATAGTAGAACCTAGTGTTGCTATGGTTAAGGATCTCTTGGTCGATAATATTGATGGGCATGTTATTTACTTCTCTAATGAAGCTAAATAGGAGATCACTATTATCATGGTTCATGTGACACAGGTGCTAGCGTGAGTGCTATTCCTTTTACCTTATATCAAGAAATTATGAATGATATAGCACCCGCTGAAATTGAAGACATAGAGATGTTACTATTAAACTTGCTAATAGAGACACCATTACACCACTTGGGATTGTTAGAGATGTTGAAGTCTTGTGTGGGAAAATAAAATACCCTACTGATTTTCTTGTTCTTGGTTCCCCACAAGATTATTTTCGTCCCATTATCTTTGCTAGACCTTTCTTGAACATAGTTAATGCTAAAATAGATTGTGAGAAGCAAACTATCGGTGTTTGTTTTGGAGCTGAGTCTCGTGAGTTTAATTTTTCCAAGTTTAGTAGAAAGCGTCATAAGAAATAATTGCCTAGTAAGGATGAAATTATTGGTCTTGTTTCTATTGTTGTGCCTCCTACTGATCCTTTAGAACAATATTTGATAGACCATGTAAATTATATGCATATGCATGAAAGAAATGAAATGGATAAGATTTCCTTTGAACAACGTCCTCTGCTTAAACACAATTTTCCTATGGAAACTCTAGGAGGCCCTCCTCCACCTAAAGGTGATCCTGTGTTTGAATTAAAATAATTACCAGACACTTTGAAATATGCTTATCTTGATGAGAAAAGGATTTATCCTGTTATTATTAGTGCTAACCTTTCAGAACATGAAGAAGAAAGATTATTGAAAGTTCTAAGGAAGCACCGAGTTGCTATTGGATATACTCTTGATGATCTTAAGGGCATCAGTCCCACTCTATGTTAGCACAAGATTAATATGGTACCTGATGCTAAACCCATTGTTGATCACCAACGTCGGTTAAATCCGAAGATGAAAGAAGTGGTAAGAACGGAAATATTAAAACTTCTGGAAGCAGGTATAATCTATCGTATAGCTGATAGTAGATGGGTAAGTCATGTTCATTGTGTCCCTAAGAAAGGAGGTATTACTGTTGTTCCTAATGATAAGAATGAACTTATTCCACAAAGAATTGTTACAGGCTATAGAATGGTAATTGATTTTAGAAAATTAAACAAAGCAACTAGAAAAAATCATTGCCATCTGCCTTTTATTGATCAAATGCTAGAGAGATTATCTAAGCACACACATTTTTGCTTCCTTGATGGATATTCTAGTTTTTCACAAATACCTGTTTCTCAACCTGATCAAGAAAAGACCACTTTTACTTGTCCTTTTGGAACTTATGCTTATAGAAGTATGCCTTTTGGTTTATGCAATGCACCTGCTACCTTTCAAAGATGTATGACTGCTATATTCTCTGACTTTTGTGAAAAGATTGTTGAGGTTTTCATGGATGACTTTTCTGTTTATGGGAAGTCCTTTGATGATTGTTTAAGCAATCTTGATCGAGTTTTGTAGAGATGGGAGCAAAAAAATATTGTCTTGAATTGGGAGAACTGCCACTTTATGGTTAACGAAGGTATTGTTTTGGGCCATAAAATTTCTGAAAGAGGTATTGAGGTGGACAAAGCTAAGGTTGATGCAATTGAGAAAATGCCATGTCCTAAAGATATCAAATGTATTCGTAGTTTCCTTGGTCATGCTGGTTTCTATAGGACGTTTATCAAAGACTTTTCAAAAATTTCTAGGCCTCTAAAAAATATTTTGCAAAAGGATATTCCTTTTGTTTTTGTTGATGATTGTTTAGAAGCCTTGAAAACACTCAAGAAAGCCTTAATTTCTGCACCTATTGTTCAACCACCTGATTGGAACTTGCCTTTTGAAATTATGTATGATGCTAGTGATTATGCTATTGGTGCTGTTCTAGGACAAAGAGTTGATAAGAAACTGAATGTTATCCACTACGCAATTAAAACTCTAGACAGTGCACAAAGAAATTATGCTACTACTGAAAAAGAATTTCTAGCAGTGGTGTTTGCTTGTGATAAATTTAGATCCTATATTGTAGATTCAGAAGTAATTGTTCATACTGATCATGCTGCAGTAAAGTATCTTATGGAAAAGAAAGATGCCAAACCTAGGCTTATTTGATGGGTTCTCTTGCTACAAGAATTTAATTTGCATATCACTGATAGAAAAGGAGCGGAGAACCCCGTAGTTGATAACCTATCTAGGTTGGAGAATGTTCTTGATGACCCACAACCTATTAATGATAGCTTTCCTGATGAGCAATTAGCTACAATAAATGTTTCTCATAACACTCCTTGGTATGCTGACTATGCTAATTACATTGCTGCTAAATACATACCACCTAGCTTCACATACCAACAAAAGAAAAAATTCTTCTATGATTTAAGACACTACTTTTGGGATGATCCACATCTTTATAAAGGAGTAGACGGTATTATTAGACGTTGTGTACCTGAGCATGAACACGGACAAATCCTACGGAAATGTCACTCCGAAGCTTATGGAGGACATCATGCGGGAGATAGAACTACTCACAAGGTATTGCAATGTGGGTTTTATTGGCCTACTCTCTTCAAGCATGCTCGTAAGTTCATCTTATCTTGTGATGAATGTCAAAGAATAGGTAATACCGGTAAGCGTCAAGAAATGCCTATGAATTATTCACTTGTTGTTGAACCATTTAATGTTTGGGGATTTGATTACATGGGACCTTTCCCTTCCTCTTATGGGTATACTCATATTTTGGTTGTTGTTGATTATGTTACTAAGTGGGTAGAAGCTATTCCAACCAGTAGTGCTGATCACAACACCTCTATTAAAATGCTTAAAGAAGTTATTTTCCTAAGGTTTGGAGTCCATAGATTTAATGACTGATGGTGGTTCACACTTTATTCATGGTGCTTTCCATAAAATGCTTGCTAAGTATGATGTCAATCATAGAATTGCATCACCCTATTATCCTCAATCTAGTGGTCAATTTGAACTTAGCAATAGAGAAATAAAATTAATTTTCAAAAAATTGCCAATAGGTCCTCGAAGAATTGGTCTAAGAAATTAGATGATGCACTTTGGGCTTATTGAATAGCATATAAAAATCCTATGGGTATGTCTCCATATAAAATGGTTTATGGAAAAGCTTGTTATTTGCCTCTTGAGTTAGAACATAAAGCTTATTGGGCAATTAAAGAACTCAACTACGATTTCAAACTTGCTGGTGCAAAGAGGTTATTTGATATTAGCTCATTAGATGCATGGAGAACCCAAGCTTATGAAAATGCCAAGTTATTTAAAGAAAAAGTTAAAAGATGGCATGATAAAAGAATCCAAAAGCATGAGTTCAAAGTTGGAGAATATGTTCTTTTGTACAACTCTTGTTTCAGATTATTTGCAGGAAAACTCCTCTCCAAATGGGAAGGACCCTATGTTATCGAGGAGGTATATTGATCTGGAGCCATCAAAATAAATAATGCCAAAGGTACTAACCTGAAGGTTGTTAATGGGAAACAAATAAAACATTATATCTCAGGTACACCCATTAACATTGAAAGCAATATTATCCAAACTATGACACCGGAAGAACACATAAAAGAAACCTTCCGGAACACTCCAGAATCATGAAAAAGAGGAGGTACATGATACGGTAAGTAAACGGACTCCGAAAAATATGCAAAAATATTTTCTGTCCATATTGGAATATAAAAGAATTAGGAAAATAAGAAACAACCGGGAAGGCACCCCTGGTGGGCACAAGACACTAGGGCGCGCCTGGCAAGGCGCGCCGAGGTGGGTTGTGCCCACCACGGGTACCTTCCGGACTCCGTTTTTCTTCCGTTTGCTTGTTTCCCATGATAAAAAATCTTTATATACCCCCCAAACCTGTTGACCACCGTATCATGGAGAAATCTTTTGTTTTCGTTTATTCCTATTTTCAGTCAGATTTGTTGAGCCAGGCATCATGTCTTCTTCTTCCTCCAACAACGTGGAAGAGGATGCTTGGTTGATGAAGATCGAGCTGAAGAGAGAAGAGCCCGTAGAAGCCGTCAAGGAGGACAAGAGCAAGGAGGCTACCAGAGATCAAGCGTCGGTGGTTGAGCAGGCCTGGCCTGCCAAGGAAGAAGAAGAAGATATCCTTAAGCCTTACTATGATCATCTCACCCCCACCGAGAAGCCTTTCGGATCATCAAAACGGTTCGTGTGCAAAATAAATATATCACTCGTCAAAATATTCTATTGTAAGAGCACATCATCGCCCTCCGGAGCGTCATCCGTAGATTGGAGAATCTCTTGATCATGAAGGACAAGATTGCTACTACTTCATCACCACCACCTCCTTCTTCATCACCAAAGGAAAATTGAGTATCGGGTATGGGCACTCCCCTTGGCATGTGCCAAGCTTGGGGGAGGTGCCCCGGTATCGTATCACCTCCACTATCTTTTGCATTTACTTATCTTAGTTTGATCCATAATCATCTTTTGCTTTAGATGAATAAAAGTTTAGTTCGATCCTTTCTCTTTGAGTGTTTGCTTAGTGATCTATCCTTGTAATCGTGTGCAAGACATATAATAAAGTTTAGTTTAAGTTTTTGTTTTCTTTACTTTCATGTTCAATAAAAAGAAAGGAAATAAATGAAAAAAATCATATGCTAATCTTATGGTAAGTATTGACATCACATAAGGAAAAGTATAAGTAGAAAATTTTATTGGGGATTGATAAACATAGCATTGGTCAATGATGCAATTCATGAAAGAACTAATAAGGGAAGAGAAGATTCACATGCAAATACACTATCTTGGACATCTTTTGTGATTGTGAGCCCCCATCAAAATATTATATGCCAAAACTGTTGACGTTGGACAAGGAACACAACGTAATGATTTATGTTTGTTCACATTCACATAGAAGTTATATTGCATAGGTCCTTCAAAATGTGGTGCTTTCCTCCCATATTTGCTAGCCAAAAATTCCGCACCAAGTAGAGATACTACTTGTGCATCCAAAAACCCATAAACCCAAATCTTATTTTCAAGATTCCACCATACCTACCTAAGGATTGAGTAAGATTCTTCAAGTAAGTTGTCATCGGTGCAATAAGGCAATAAAAATTGCTTCTAAAAGTGTTAGATCATTTAGTGTAAGAGAAAATTGAGCGTTGTATGAACTTGTGATGGAAAAGAATAAAAGCGACAGACTGCATAATAAAGGTTTCTATCATAAGGGGCAATATAACCTGACATACTTTTGCACTAAGGGATTGAGCATACAAACAAAAAGCCCATGGCAACCTCTGCTTCCCTCTGCGAAGGGCCTATCTTTTAATTTTATGTATTTACTTTCATGAAAGAGTCAAAGTTTTTCTCTCTTTCCCTTTTTATTTTTCTCTTTTGACAAGCATCATGTGGTGAGGAAAGATCTAGGCACATATATCCAGTTGGATATGGGTAGCATGAGTTATTATTGTTGACATAACCCTCGAGGTGAATACGTTGGGAGGCAAAATCTAAAGCCCCTATCTTTCTATGTGTCCGGTTGAAACATTTTTCTCATGTGTATGCAGTGAGTGTTAGCAATCATAGAACACTATATGATGGTTGAGTATGTGGACTTGGCTAAAGGCTCCGATATGTGACCCTTCCTGAAAAGATGATGAATTGTAGTTGCAAAGTTGACTGAAAACATAGTTTGTTGGTTTTCAATAGAGTTTATGCTTTATACTTCGATGTTGTGATGAATTGTTACTTATTCATGAGAAGTCTATGATAAAAGTTATATGTTTAAGTTTGTTGCTCTTATAATAATTTACATGATGCTTTTATGTCCGTATTTTTTTTTATCGACACCTCTCTCTCTCTCTCTAAGCTTGTGGACATGTTTTTCAATTTCGGTTTTCGCTTGAGGAGAAGCGAGGTCTAAGCTTGGGGGAGTTGATACGTCCATTTTGCATCATGTTTACCTACTGTTATTTATAATGTTTTTATGCATCATAATGCTTTTTCGAGTAATTCTAATTCCTTTTCTATCATAATACGCAAGGTTCACACAAAGAGGGAGAATTCCGGTAGCTGGAAATCTGGACCGGAAGAAGCTTCACGAGGATTTTTTATGGAATAAATAAGAAATACTGGAGCAAATAACTACCGGAGGGGGGCCACCTGGTGAGCACAAGACACCAGGGCGCGCCAGGACCCCCAGGCGCGCCCAGGTGGGTTGTGCTTAGCCCAGCCCACCTCTGGTGCCCATTTTCTGGTATATAAGTCATTCTTACCTAGAAAAAAATAAGAAGAGAACTTTCGGGATGGAGCGCCGCTATCTTGAGGCGGAACTTGGGCAGGAGCACTTTTGCCCTTCGGCGGAGCGATTCCGCCAGGGGAACATCCCTCCCGGAGGGGGAAATCATCGTCATCATCATGACCAACAACTCTCCCATCTTGGGGAGGGCAATCTTCATTAACATCTTCAACAGCACCATCTCCTCATAAACCCTAGTTCACCTCTTTTGTTCAATCTTTGTACCGGAACTATAGATTGGTACTTGTGGGTGACTAGTAGTGTTGATTACATCTTGTAGTTGATTACTATATGGTTTATTTGGTGGAAGATTATATGTTCAGATCCATTATGCTATTTAATACCCCTCTGATCATGTACATGTATATCACTTGTGAGTAGTTACTTCTGTTCTTGAGGTCACGGGAGAAATCTAGTTGCAAGTAATCATGTGAACGTGATATGTGTTCGATATTTTGATAGTATGTATGTTGTGATTCCCTTAATGGTGTCATGTGAACGTCGACTACATGACACTTCACCATGTTTGGGCCTAAGGGAGTGCATTGTGGTGTAGTTATTAGATGATGGGTTGCGAGAGTGATAGAAGCTTAAACCCTAGTTTATGCGCTATTCCGTAAGGGCCGATTGGATCCAAAAGTTTAATGTTATGGTGAGAATTTATTCTTAATACTTTTCTCGTACTTGCGGATGCTTGCGAGGGGGTTAATGATAAGTAGGAGGTTTGTTCAAGTAAGAACAGCACCAAAGCACCGATCCACCCACATATCAAAATATCAAGTTATATGTTTAAGTTTGTTGTTGTTATAATAATCTACATGATGCTTTTATGTCTGTATTTTGTTTTTATCAACAACTCTCTCTCTCTCTCTAAGCTTGTGGACATGTTTTTCAATTTCGGTATTTGCTTGAGGAGAAGCGAGGTCTAAGCTTGGGGGAGTTGATACGTCCATTTTGCATCATGTTTACCTACTGTTATTTATAATGTTTTTATGCATAATAATGCTTTTTCGAGTAATTCTAATTCCTTTTCTATCATAATATGCAAGGTTCACACAAAGAGGGAGAATTCCGGTAGCTGGAAATCTGGACCTGAAAAAGCTATGTCAGGCTAACTATTCTGCACAACTCCAAATGAGCTGAAACTTCACAAGGATTTTTTATGGAATAAATAAGAAATACTCGAGCAAATAACTACCGGAGGGGGCCAACTGGTGAGCACAAGACACCAGGGCGCGCCAGGACCCCCAGTCGCGCCCAGGTGGGTTGTGCTCAGCCCAGCTCACCTATGGTGCCCATCTTCTGGTATATAAGTCATTCTTACCTAGAAAAAATAAGAAGAGGACTTTCGGGATGGAGCGCCGCTATCTTGAGGCGGAACTTGGGTAGGAGCACTTTTACCCTTCGGCAGAGCGATTCCGCCAGGGGAACTTCCCTCCCGGAGGGGGAAATCATCGTCATCATCATCACCAACAACTCTCCCATCTTGGGGAGGGCAATCTTCATCAACATCTTCAACAGCACCATCTCCTCTCAAACCCAAGTTCATCTCTTTTGTTCAATCTTTGTACCGGAACTATAGATTGGTACTTGTGGCTGACTAGTAGTGTTGAATACATCTTGTAGTTGATTACTATATGGTTTATTTGGTGGAAGATTATATGTTCAGATCCATTATGCTATTTAATACCCCTCTGATCATGTACATGTATATCACTTGTGAGTAGTTACTTTTGTTCTTGAGGTCATGGGAGAAATCTAGTTGCAAGTAATCATGTGAACGTGATATGTGTTCGATATTTTGATAGTATGTTTGTTGTGATTCCCTTAATGGTGTCATGTGAACGTCGACTACATGACACTTCACCATATTTGGGCCTAAGGGAGTGCGTTTTGGTGTAGTTATTAGATGATGTGTTGTGAAAGTGATAGAAGCTTAAACCCTAGTTTATGCGCTATTCCGTAAGGGGCCGATTGGATCCAAAAGTTTAATGTTATGGTTAGAATTTATTCTTAATACTTTTCTCGTAGTTGCGGATGCTTGCAAGGGGGTTAATGATAAGTAGGAGTTTGTTCAAATAAGAACAGCACCAAAGCACCGATCCACCCACACATCAAATTATCAAGTTATATGTTTAAGTTTGTTGCTGTTATAATAATTTACATGATGCTTTTATGTACGTATTTTGTTTTTTATCGATACCTCTCTCACTCTAAGCTTGTGGACATATTTTCAATTTCGGTTTTTGCTTGAGACAAGCGAGGTCTAAGCTAGGGGGAGTTGATACGTCCATTCTGCATCATGTTTACCTACTGTTATTTATAATGTTTTTATGCATAAGAATGCTTTTTAGAGTAATTCTAATGCCTTTTCTCTCATAATATGCAAGGTTTACACAAAGAGGGAGAATTCCGGCAGCTGAAAATATGGACCTGGAAAAGCTATGTCAGGCTACCTATTCTGCACAACCCCAAATGAGCTGAAACTTCACGAGGAATTTTTATGGAATAAATAATAAATACATGAGAAAAAAACTACCGAAGGGGGTCACCTGGTGAGCACAAGACACCAGGGCGCGCCAGGCCCCCTTGGCGCGCCCTGGTGGGTTGTGCTCAGCCCAGCCCACCTCCGGTGCCCATTTTCTGGTATATAACTCATTTTGACCTAGAAAAAAATAAGAAGAGGACTTTTGGGACGTAGTGACGCCGTCTCGAGGCGGAACTTGGGCAGGAGCACTTTTGCCCTCCGGGGAGCGATTCCGCCGGGGGAACTTCCCTCCCAGGGGGGGAAATCATCGTCATCATCATCACCAACAACTCTCCCATCTTGGGGAGGGAAATCTTCATCAACGTCTTCAACAACACCATCTCCTCTCAAACCCTAGTTCATCTCTTGTGTTCAATCTTTGTACTGGAACTATAGATTGGTACTTGTGAGTGACTAGTAGTGTTGATCACATCTTGTAGTTGATTACTATATGGTTTACTTGGTGGAAGATTATATGTTCAGATCCATTGTGCTATTTTATACCCCTCTGATCATGTACATGTTTATCACTTGTGATTAGTTACTTTTGTTCTTGAGGTCACGGGAGAAATCTTGTGGCAAGTAATCATGTGACCATGATATGTGTTCGATATTTTGATAGTATGTATGTTGTGTATCCCTTAGTGGTGTCATGTGAACGTCGACTACATGACACTTCACCATATTTGGGCCTAAGGGAATGCATTGTGGATTAGTTATTAGATGATGGGTTGTGAGAGGGACAGAAAACTTAAACCCTAGTTTATGCGCTATTCCGTAAGGGACCGATTGGATTGAAAAGTTTAATGCTATGGTTATCGTTTATTCCTAATACTTTTCTCGTAGTTGCAGATGCTTGCGAGGGGGTCAATCATAAGTAGGAGGTTGTTCTAGTAAGAACATCACCTAAGCACTGATCGACCCACATATCAAATTATCAAAGTAGCGAACACAAACATGATGAAAGTGACTAGATGAAATTCTCGTGTACCCCCAAGAACACTTTGCTTATTATAAGAAACTGTTTTGGCTTGTCCTTTGCCTCAAAAGGATTGGGATACCTTGCTGCACTTTTATCACTACTATCGTTACTTGCTCGTTACTAATTATCTTGCTATCAAACTACTCGCTACTTATAATTTCAGTGCTTGCAGAAAATACCTTGCGGAAAACCACTTGTCATTTCCTTCTGCTCCTCGTTGGGTTCGACACTCTTACTTATCGAAAGGACTACGATTGATCCCTATACTTGTGGGTCATCAGTGGCGGATGCACCCGGGTCGGGAGGCAAGTGGAATAGCAGTTTCTGCCCCGTGATCGTGGGGCATGGGCGATCCACGGGTCACGGTCTGGATTTTCCCGGAACGTTCAGTACAACGTGTGAGAAAACCGAAAACTGACTCGAGCTCAAGTTAATGAAGAAGCAAAGAAGATCTCAAGGGGCCAGCTACTTCTACGTCCCTGCCTATGCACTGGTTAGGGCCTACCCCAACAACGCCCGACAGTGCATTCGGGCCAGGCCTGGGGGCTCATGTCGGTGCAACAAACCCTGGGTTTGTTGCCCAGACTGTGCACAAGCACAAGGACAAGGTTATAGCACCAATATCAGATCAAAGTGTGAGGGATCAGTTCTTCGATGAACCAACGTGCAGATTGAGAAGACCAAGACTAGCCAAAGAGACAAGATACCGCAACGAGAGGAACCTCCCTTGCCGGGCAGGCGAGCCTGGCGAGGTTGGAGTTACCCCGGAAGCGAGCCTCCAAGATCGCCCCGGCATGCCTGCCGGGGCTCACGGAGGTAAACCACTCCACCACACCACCTCACAGCGAGGCACGTCATCGATCAGTGCGGTGTAAAGCTCCTTAGTGACTAAGTGGCTGTTCCTTGCCACACGGCAGCCACTTCCTACAGAATATACCTCCAAGCGGCACCCGTCCTGAGACGTGTCAAGCAAGCAGGCGCGAAGCAGGCAAAACAGCCCGGTAGGGCCTGCCGAGCAAGCTGTGATGTGACACTGAGCGGCGCATTTAATGCGCTCTGTCGGCCTGCAGAGTTAGGTATGTGTCGGTGCAACAAACCCTGGGTCCGTTGCCCAGGCTATGCACAGGCACGAGAACAAGACCACAACACCATGCTCAGATTGGGGCACAAGATATATTATTTGAATGACCAACATACAACACAAGAAGACCAAGACTATCCAGAGAAACAAGATACTGCTATGGAAGAAACCTCCCTTGCTGGGCAGGCAAGCCTGGCGAGGATGGGGGTTACCCCCGGAAGCAAACCTTCAGGTCATCCCGGCAGGCCTGCCGGGGCTTACGGAGGCAGAACCACCTCACCGCACCACCTCATTGCAACGCATGTCCTCGTCAAGGTCCAAGGTGACTAAGTGGCTCCACATGGCAGCCACTTCCTACAAGAAATACCTCCAGGCGACACCCGTCTTGTGACGTGTCGAGCGAGCAGGCGCGAAGCTGGCAAAATAGCCCAGCAGGGCCTGCCGGGCTAGCTAGGATGTGACGTTGAGCGGCGCATTTAATGCGCCATGTCAGCCTGCAGAGTTAGCTATGATAGCATTGTTTGTTCTCTAATCAGTGCATAATGACTGATTTGCCACTGTGGTGACCCATTTTATCTATAAAAGGAGGCCCAAGGCAACCATAGATAGGGTTAGCGAATCCACCCCCTCACTGATTCACACGCGCGTAGCCGTTTCGCTCAGGCCAATCCTGTCGGGAAAGCATGCTACACCGACCACCATTTTTCCGCCATCAATCCACCAAAGCAGGAGTAGGGTTTTACACCTCACGGTCGCCCAAACCTGGGTAAAGATTGACTGTGTGATCTTTGCCGTGCTAGCTCACGCTCCTCTACTCTTTGTGCAACGTGCCATCCCCCCGCCGAATGAGCAAGGGACTCTTGGTCCCATAGGTGGCTGTGGTTTCCTGCGACATCTTTGGCGCGCCAGGTAGGGGGATCACTTGCGCGAACCTGAAGGTGTGAGCAACGCGTCATCGTCATCGCCATTTTCATCATCTTGCAGCTCCGTCGACCATGGCGCCCAAGAAGAAGCCCGGTGTTGTAGCTCACTCATCCACCTGAAGGCTCCGCCGCCCGCGGCCGCCGATGCTGCGAGGGATGCGGAGGCCCACGAGGATGTGGACACTGCGGAGGATGCGGTCGATGCGGGCGGCCTCATCACCTCCTCCCTCGCGGCCGAAACAGGAGCGGGAGGCACTGGAGGAGAGCAATATCAGCATCATCCCAGCGGCCATGCTCCTCGAGGTACGGGCGAAGGGGTTATTTCACATGTACCTCCTGCCCTCGCCGAAGAGCACAGCCACAGTGGTGGCGCCCGGTCTGGGGCGAATCGCCGCCCTCCGGCCACCCCCGCCACGGGTGCGTCCGCAGCACGCGTGCCTCCCCTGGAGCGGGTCGACCCAGCCGCTGCACCCAACTGAGCCACTGGCCCTGAAGCTCCTTCACCTCGTCACCACGCCATCCAAGTGGCTGGCTCACAACAACGAGGGCGCGACACCGTCGCCACCGGCACTGTCAAAAGCCGGGCGACGGTACGGTCTACATCATCATCACCAATGCCAAGCACCGCCACGAAGGCCAAGGCGCGGACCCAGGTGCTGTTGAGGTTTCTGCCAGCGGCGGATCAGATGGATGTGTAACGCCCACGATGCGGCTATATCTCCCACGTGTCGAGGCACGCCGTTTCTCCTCTTCTCGCTCTTATTTGCGTATGTTAGCCACCATATATGCTTAGTGCTTGCTGCAGCTCCACCTCATTACCCCATCCTTCTTATAAGCTTAAATAGTCTTGATCTCGCGGGTGTGAGATTGCTGAGTCCTCGTGACTCACAGATTCTACCAAAACAGTTGCAGGTGCCGACGATACCAGTGCAGGCGACGCAACCGAGCTCAAGTGGGAGTTTGACGAGGAACGTGGTCGTTACTATGTTTCATTTCCTGATGATCAGTAGTGGAGCCCAGTTGGGACGATCGGGGATATAGCATTTGGGGTTGTCTTCTTTTATTTTGGTTCCGTAGTCGGACCTATGTGTGTTCTCTAATTGATGTATGATTTATTTATGTACTGTGTGAAGTGACAATTGTAAGCCAACTCTTTATCCCATTCTTGTTCATTACATGGGATTGTGTGAAGATACCCCTTCTTGCGACAAAACCACAATGCGGTTATGCCTCTAAGTCGTGCCTCGACACGTGGGAGATATAGCCGCATCGTGGGTGTTACAAGTTGGCATCAGAGCCATCCCCGACTTAGGAGCCCCCTGCTTGATCGAATCACTGGCGTTGTTGAGTCTAGAACAAAAATGTTTTGAGTCTTAGGATTATATATATCGGAGAGTAGGATTCTTTTTACTCCTTAGTCCCTTCGTCGCTCTGGTGAGGCCTCCTGACGTAGAAGTTTTGACTCTTCTCTCCTCAAATTTCACAAAAAAAAATTAGGATCACGCGGGTATCTTGGAATCGTTCCGATGGTTTTGTGACGAGAACATTGTTCTTGGTGCCTCCTGACATTTAGGGGTTGTGGCAGTGTCCCGGGGAGTTGAGCTCCGAGGTGTTGTCGTCACAATTTTA
>NW_025225594.1:0-6556 GCF_018294505.1 Triticum aestivum
TAAAATCAATAAATTATATTAGGGGCTCTGTTCTGCTCAACATGTCAGAAAATTTTACTGCAGAAAAACAGAATGAGACATTACTCATACACAAGTAGCTGGACTTACAGTTAGTTTCATGTACATGGCTTCTGATGGCTGGAGGCGTATGACAAACTCATTTCTTCCCTGCTTCTTACCTTCAACATGTTAAATTTAGTTGTCATTAGATCTCAAATTATGACTTGGACATAAAGAAAGAACAACAAACAGAGCACACAAATATTGATAGCAAAAATGCATCAACAGGAGAGGCATTCAACAAGACACTAACCTAAAACGTGGCCAAAGAGTCATCTTAATCTTACACCCTAGCAAATCTACTACAAGTAACATGCCATGGTAGGGTAGGGCAAGCTTACAAAATATGATATATAGTGTAACTAAACTTTAGACAAGTAAAGCATTACATACTATGTTAGTGGACAGCCAAACACTCTTGTGTTGTTTATCCAGTTGTGTGTTTTCATGGATTTCTGTGCATGGACCAGTTTTGACTATTTTGTGTACTGTCAGTGGAACTTCACATAGTAGTTTCTTGTTTCAGATGTGGAGGTATCAAACTTATGGAAGTGCTCTTCTAGTTTTCTACTGCCTAGTCTGCCTAGATAATGTAAGGGCATTCATTCATATTTTGTAGTAGTATTGAAAACACTGGATTAGGTAGTGACTTTGTATGCACACAGAATTCAGTGCACCATGAATTAACTTCGGAGTACATACATTTAAAAATGTCACCGGGAACATCCTTGAACTGCACACGAATTTCTGCTTTTCTTGAGTTTAATGCTTTACCAGCTTTAAGAATGAAAGGAACACCTGTTGGATATGAATATTTGGGAGTTAATACCAAAACTGAAGATACTATAATCCAGAACAAAGGCATATCAAGTCAAAGAAGAAATGCTGGTTAAAAGACATACCTTCCCATCTTTCATTGTGTACCCTAAGTACAATAGATGCAAACGTTGGGGTATTAGAGTCATCTGGCACTGTAGGGTCATCCTTGTAGCCCTGATATTGTCCAAGGACTACCTCTTCGTCCTTTATCGGGTTCACGGATTGCAGAACCTGACATTAACAAAGGAAATTGATTTTGGTTAGGACTAACTAGAATGAAAAACATAAGATGTGTACTCTGATACACTAGTTTGTTGTAACTAACAGATCTGCACTATAGTAGTAGCGTGCGGAGGGTAGAGGGAGATAAGAACCTTGACTTTCTCATCTCTGATGTGCTCAGGCTTAAGAGATACAGGCTTTTCCATTGCAACCAAACAGAAAACCTGCAAAAGGTAGCAATAATTTATTAGTGGGCTGTTCAATGCCTAAGAACATTTGTACTCTACAAAGAGTTCTACAATAGTTTATTAGTTTATTAGTTAAGCCATATTTGATTCAGCATGAAAGCTGTGCCCGTCATTGTTAAATACAATGAAGCTGTGCTGAATATTTAATAATCTGCTGCCAAAAAATAGCCATGGAACTAGAGATAAGTTTACAAAAGTAGTAAAAAGCTAGTTGGATAAGCTGGAATATCATAATCCACAGCAATGGCAAACGCAGCCTTACATGTATACAAGTTATATAACATAAAGTGTTTATCTGTCTCAAATCAAGACAAAATACTAAAGCCCATGATAAAATGACGAAATAATATCGTATGGAATCTTATAGTTTTTACCTGCAACAAATGGTTCTGAATGATATCACGGATGATTCTGCAGTAACAAGAGGGAGGTTAGGTACTTCTATGCTAAATAATGAAGATATGCAAGTAAAATCCCAATAGTTAAGGATGATATAAGCATACTGAATTTTACTACAATTCAGTAATGAGTGATTTGGTTGCTGTAAAATTATAATCTAATAACTTACAATGTTGAACTCTACAAAATTCTAAAATAAAGCCAAATACACCATTCTCACTTTCAAATACAAAAATGAACATGTTGATCAATAAGGACCAACTAGGAATCTAGGACCTGTGACATATCTAAAATATGTAAACCTTGCTTACCAGATATTTTACGAGGTCAATATGCTTATAAGGGCATGATTTCATATTATGGAACAAAGGGTACAATTTTGTATTAGACAACTTATTAATAAAATGTGATGTTTCTACTTACCCATATTGATCAAAATATCCTCCACGTCCATCAGTTCCGAAGTCCTCCCTGAATACAATCTGTAATATTGGATACGTTACAGACTGAAGCTATTATTAAATTCCTACTTTGTAGCTGCCGCACAACTTCTTGTTTATGTGGGGGTCATGAATGTCAGTTCAATTCAAAAAGATAAAATAAATTATAAGCAGGAAAATCTTATGCAATAACCCACATAAAATACATTCATACATGGTGCAGTAACTGCAGGTTATGCATTTCTTGCGTAAGCAATTGTAACTTTGTAAATTACCTACTTCTAACTCCTAAGTGCTAACAAGACAACGTAAAACAAGCATACCTGTATATTATCAACATTGTCACGGTTCCAAAGTGGTAAGAACAAACGGTTCGCAAAACGAAGCACAAGCTGTGAAATGTTATTAGTTCAAAACGAATTAGCCCAATGCTAGAAAAATAGAAATATCTGATTAAATTTATAAACATTACCAAGTTTTGGACCAACTCTTTTCCCAAGTAGTGGTCAATCCTGTAGAGTTGATCTTCCTCGAATAGCTCCCCAAGTTGGGAACTCAATTCTTCTGCAGAGTCCAGGTCCCTTCCAAAGGGCTTCTCAACAATTACTCTAGTCCATCCAGCGCGAGAAGCTACAGACACAACGTTAACGTTTATCAAATTGACAAAAGTAACAGTGCAATTTAGCACAGTAGCGTGTAGTTCTGTTTTTTTTTTTCTGAGCTGAAGTAACAGCAGGTAGAAACCAGATGATCATGTCCTCGTTACTACTGCACAGCTGGAAGTGCTAAATAAAAACGTATGCATTTATTACCCTATAAAATAAAGCAAAGGAAAAGGGTCCTGATGAAGATAAAGCTTCTGAGAAAGCATAGAAAAGAAACTTACTTGGACTCATGCAATATGTTCGGATCATTTTGCACACTGAAGGGTAGACAGATGGAGGCAATGCCAAATAAAAGAGCCTACGGGAGCTTCCTGAGTTGTTTGACATCTCATAATCTGATATTTCCTTGTTCAGTTTTTCAAAACCTTCTCCACTGTCATAGGAACCACTGACATATTTTATCTGCAATACATATTAACCACAATGAAATGCATGTTGCACAAGGAATTATGAGTAGTTATATACAACAACTTACCAATTGCAAGAATTCTGAAACATGTTCCTCTGAGGCTCCTTTAAGGTATCTGTAATTTTTTGTAAAGATAAACCGTCAAGACATGCTAACATGATGGTTGAAGTTCGGTGAGTATACGAACATGCTTTGTCAGTTTCAAGAAACCACCATCTCAGTTCATATAGCATATCGCAGATCAACAGTATCCGTGCTTAAATACAGGAATAAAGTCTAATTTGGTAGACATCCGTCCTAGTATGCAAAATTACGGTAGATACAGATGCACGTATGCTTAAAAGATGCTAGAAGTGTTTAAATGCAACAGCATGATGTAAAAACCTGGAGTCATTTTTTCGAGGACACAATAGAGCCAAGAGCCTTCTTCTAAATAATGTTTTACTATGGAAAGTAAGGAGGTTTTTTGCACAACAAACACAAATTCTATGTTAGGCAACCATAGAATTAATTCCAGCCATCAGAAACTTACGCACGGATGCGCCCTCTCAACCCATCATCAGAAAGATTTGTTCTCGCATACCCCACTATATGCACTTCACCAGATTGTAAGAACCCCTGTAACACATAGCAATTAAAGTAAATAGATATTTCAACTGACCTAAAAGGTACAGTTTATATAACAGAAACTGTGCAGAAATAGCACGCAAGTAAAGACTACGTTTATGTATTTGCAAATGGTGTTAACACAGGTTGTTGTTGAATAAGTAGAATCTTAAACCATAGTTTTCCACCAGTCCGGATTAACTCCTAAAACATTTAATTCATATCCAGGAACAAAAATGGTTACAGCTGTTTGCACTTATACTTGTGTTCAGTGAATACCAATTATTCCTTTTTCTGGAATGCCTCAACTCAATGTACATTCCCTCTAACAATAGGTTTTGCAAATTGCATAAGAACAGCTAGTTATTGTCACATCACCTGCTCAAAAAGGTGGTAGAGTGCCGGGAACGTTTTCTTCTTGGCAAGATCTCCAGAAGCCCCAAGTACAACGATGGTGAGGCACCCTTGCTCCAAAGGAAGTTCTAGGTCCTTTGCTAATGAGTTGAAACTGCTTTGTCTCGATGACGCCGAGGAGTCAGTTCCCGCCATGACAAATAGGATGATTTTTCCTTCCTTCAACAGTACACCTAACCAAGTGAGGAAGATATGGTTAAATGGTAAGATTATCTGAACTTAGCCTAACAATTGTCATGGCACTCATCGAAATGGAAGATTCAATATCAGACAAAATTAGCTAGCAGAACGTATGAATGTTTCGCTTTGTTTGGCTTATCCGATGCATTGCCAATTTATACTATTGTTGCCCTTAAAAGCTGGAAACAGAAATTGCATATGGCTAGATCCAAAATCGCATTTCCCCTGAACTATTTGTAATGCTCGGTCTACCTCACTCTTCTGATAACAGAGTGATCTCAGCTTATCTCTCCAACAGTCAAGAAACACTGAAACCGTTATGCATCTAAGATCAACATAGCAGTGTTTGACGACCTCATCTAAATTTAAGAAACCAACAACCAACATGTACCATTAAGGATTACACCGATCGCAACCTTAAAGACGCTGAAATCAGTCATACAACTACTGTACACAACTCAAGTCCAATTTGCACAGCTATCAAGGAAAATAAGCCCGTGGTTGAGTCCGGAGTTTGATCTTGCAAAACTTACTTGCGGTGAAAACAGTAAGTAATTCTAGCAGCAGAACTGAACTGAAACAGGAAACCAAAACAACATTCTCTGATTCATCGCAACACACCAAACCGCTTTCCGGCAGAAAGAAGGCCCGGCGAAACATCCGAAACAGAAAAAACGTGCAGTTCCTAAATACTAGTAGTACTCCAGAGCGAAGGAACCCCGTTACACCAGGCTTAAGCTTGACCACAACTCTCGCCATTGAATGGGAGAGATCCTCAAAGAGAAAGAGAAATCTGGGAGCGACAAGAACATCTCCATCGCCGCGGTAGGCATCACGAGTACGAGATCCAACGCCGAAAAATCTCACGGACAGAAACACGGCGCGGTTTGCGGAGAGAATCTGGAAATAACCGAAGAAAAGCGCGCACAAGACGGCGACCCAACCCACCAAAAACCTCCCGAAAATCCTTGCCAGAACAGGGCAGGCAGAGCGTAGCAGAGCAAGACGGACTGCGACGAGCCGCGCCACGCCACCGATCGAGAAACCTCGGAACTACTCGCGGAAGCAAACAGGAGAGATTCTCCCACGAGAGACAAGCGAGAAGAATTGACGGCGGCCGGGGGTTGGAGATGGATCACTGACCAGTTGCGACCGAGATTCGCGCGCGCGGCGAGCGGGCGCGCCGCGTGGGAGGGAGGAGAGTTACTGCCGAGATGCTGGGTGGGTAGGAATGGGGAGGGGGGTGGCTCCTTCCTTCCTTGCCGACTGTGGTGGGATTGGCAGCTCCGCCATTTATACCCACCCACGACGGCGTCACCTCGGCCGCCTCCCGCTTTCGCCTCACCTGTCCACTACCTACCCGTCTTTCGGCCTGGGCAGGGGGGCTGCGTGCTCTGTGCTGTGCCACCAACCGCGGAGCGTACGTGTATCTGACAGTGCGAATTTTCAGGACTTCAGAGGGGGCTTATGTGAAAAGGAGGCGCGGTAACGGCAAGGAAAAAGTTGTCGATTGTCCCCGTCCGTTGATTACTGTATACTGCACCATTTATTTATATATAGAAAATAAAATTGTTTGTGCGCCTGTGCGGCTCTTGCTTCTAGACTTCGATTGTTCCTTTTGGAGATTTGATAAAGTTTAGCATGATTAGCAAATGGTCCCCGTGTATAAAGCGGAAATGAACAAAAACCATATCCCCGGACTTAAGAAATAGAGGCGGCATTTGGTGAGATATGTATGGTGTCATCAGGCACCACTGAGAGATAAGAGTGTGCATGCACTTTCAATAGCAACAAATAATGATTTTCAAGCAAGAACCTTAGATGTATGAGAGGCATAGAATGAAATCCTTTTATTCGTTTATTTTTTGAGGAAACACTTGGGGGAGTGGGTGCACACGTGAATATATCACTCAAGTCAACAACAACAAGTTACAACCTCCTCTGGTGCGAAAGAAAAATTTTGAAATAGGAAATTTTCTATAGTGGTACTATTCATGCCTTTGGTTCAAAATAATGGGGAAAGGAAAATTTTCTTTGACCACTTATTATAAGGGAAAGCTCAGCCTGGAATTACAATATGCCCCATGTTGCAAC
>NW_025225595.1:0-4291 GCF_018294505.1 Triticum aestivum
GGGGACGGACAGAGGATTGTGATTCGCCTTAGGGCGAGCATCACCGCTGTGGCCGTGCTCCTCGCTTGGGCAGGGAGGGACAGAAGGGATAACCTCTCTACCCGTACCTCGCGGAGCGTGGTCGCCGGGATGCTGTTGGTGCTGTCCTTCTTTGGTGCCTCCCGCTCCTGCTCCGATCACGGGGGAGGTGGTAACGACGCTGCTTGCGTCGACCATGTCTCCCGCAGCGTCCACACCCCCATATGACCCCGCAGTCCCTGCGACATCGCGTTCGCGGGCGGCGGGGCCTTCGAGGTGGACAGGTGAGCTGTGGAACCGGGCTTCTTCTGGGGCGCCATAGTCGATGGAGCCATGGAGGACAAAAATGTTGATGAAGATGAAGCGCTACTTATACTCTCGGATTCGCACAAGTGACTCCCCCCCTACCTGGCGCGCCAAAGATATCGTGGGAAACCACGACCACATATGGGGCCATGAGCCCCTTTTGGTTCAGCGGGGGGATGGGCTCATTACACGAAGAGCGGAGAAGCATAAGACAACACGACAGAGATCACACGGGTAGTTTTACCCAGGTTATGGGCCGCCGTGAGGTGTAAAACCCTACTCCTGCTTTGGTGGATTGATGGTGGATAATGGTGGAGAACGTGACACTCTTGCCCGGTAAGGTTGCCTCGGGGCAAGAGTGGCTATGCACGTATGAATATGCGAGGGTCCGAATCCTTTCCACGGTTGCCATGGGCCTCCTTTTATAGATAAAGGGGTCTCCATAGTGGCAAAACAGTCTTTTACAAACTGATTAGATAGCAAACAGTGCTATCATACCTAACCCTACAAGCAGATAGAGTGCATTAAATGTGCTGCTTAGTGTAACATCACAGCATGCCCGGCAAGCCTTGCCGGGTTGTCTTGCCAGTTTCGCGCCTGCTTGCTTGACCCATCTTAGGACGGGTGTCATTTGGAGGTGTTTTCCATAGGAAGTGGCTGCCATGTGGTAGGAAGCAGCCACTTAGTCACTTAGGGGCTTGACACCGCACTGATCGATGACTTGCTGTGAATTGACGGGGCAGTCCGTCCTTGCTGTGCCCAGCAAGCCTGCCGGGGCGGTTTGGAGGCATGTCTTTTGGGGGCAATCCTCGTCCTCGCCAGGCTCGCTTGCCCGGCAAGGGAGGTTTTTGCCTTAGTGATATCTTGTCTCTCTGGCTTGACTTGGTCTTCCTGATCTGCACTTTGATTCTTCAGAGGACTGATCTTTAGTGCTTGGTCTGATCTTGGGTGCTGCAATCTTGTCCTTAGGCCTATGCACGGTCTGGGCAACGGACCCAGGGTTTGTTACACCGACACGCCACTTTTCCTTATTATCATACACACATATTCTTATTGGACCGTGCACGATCAATTCCTTTACTCAAATTTTAGTAGCCGCTGTACTTCAACCGCCGCCCACACTCCTCTGACACCGACCTTACAGTAAAATTGTAGTAGCCGAGGCATTTGAACCGTCGCCCTCCCTCTTCCACCACCATCTCCACCCACCATTACTAAATTTTCAGTAGCCACGGCGTATCCTCAAACACCACCCCCGCCTCCACAGTCCCCCCACCCGGCCCCTTCCCCCTCGAACCCTAGCTTGTCACCACCACCACCGCCAACCCCTGCCGGTCTGCCCGTTCCTCCTAGCTTAGATAATAGAGTTCAAGTTATCCAGCGATTTCCATACCGTCGCCCCACTCCCCTGAGTATTTAGATGAGGCCTGTGGTGTCCCTCCCCACCAGATCCACATCCCCTGCTCCAGAATGTCGCAGCCTAAGCTCGACCACGTATCCCGGGGAGCCCGATGAGCGTTCGGCCAAGAAGAGGTTTCTTATGGCGTCTCCGGCGGACTTTGGCTAGGTGGCCGCCATTCGCCCTGACCTGTTGATCCCGGAGCAACACGTCGCTGCGAAAGCAGGTGAAGACGTTGACTACATTGCCATGCCGAAGGCTTCATGTTAGTGGGCTAGCGTATTACTCTATCTTGGGAAAGTTGGCTACGACATCAAGCTCGCCGATAGTGACGGCATCATGCGGGCCATGTCATAAGTTAAGTGGTCCATCCCCAAACTCTCTGGTTCAACCGCTGTCGATCTCTTCGATGGACCTTCTGCTGATCTCCTCCGCCACACAGTCAAGGATTTGTGATCCTTGTACGCCATCGAGCCCATTTTGCCATTTCTGAAGGACACGTTCTACGGCGGCAGCTTGGGATCCTCAATTGCCAAGTCAGATCTCCTCGACCACGACCACGAGGAGGGCACCCACAAAGGTTCTTCCAAGGTGCAACTGCCCATCTGTGACATCAGAGAGCGCACCATGGGTCTGTGCTCTTCCAACTAGAAGGATCCCGTCCATGACATGTGAGCCACAATCTTATCAGCAAATCTTACCTTTTCTAGCTTGCCAACCCGTACCCTTTGTTGTAGTAGAATTTGCCGTGTGGTGTTTTAACTGTGCCGTGTTTAATTATTTCAGTTATGCAAAAATGTATTATTGAATAGGGCTATGTGATATTTATGTATGAATTGTCCACTTCAGTTTCATTTATGGCTATATTTGGTTGTTTATAGTGAGTAGATGCCTTGTTTATCTGTATTTGGTTGTTAGGTTGGTTGCAGTGAGCATTTTTTCAGTTATCAAGAAGATGCCTTATTTATGTGTATTTGGTTCTTACGTTGGTTGCAGTGAGCATTTGTCCAGTTATCAAGAAGATGCCTTGTTTATCTATATCTGGTTGTTAGGTGGGTTGCAGTGAGGATTTGTCCAGTTTTCAAGAAGATGCCTTTTTTATTTGTATTTGCTTGTTAGGTTGGTTGCAGTGAGCATTTGTCCTGTTTTCAAGCATATGCCATGTTTATCTATATTTGCTTGTTAGGTTGGTTGTAGTGAGACTCTATCCAGTTTTCAATGGCTATATATGGTTGTTATACTGATCATTTATGCCTTGTTTATTTTAGTCATTCATATTGTGATGTTCATTATGTGCAAGTCAGAACGGTGCCGCTCAACTGCATCAATACCAGTTTGAACGGCTATATTTGGTTCCAGTTATGCCTGCTGTAGTTAACACATGCCCTTTATTTCAGTTTTACACATTTATCCAGTGTGATGTTTAAGCATTACCTATGTTCTATTCATTTTCAACAATACTAGTTTGAATTGAATATTTGATGATAGTTAAGCTTGTTGTCGGTAACATTGTGTTCCACTTTATATCTCCTTTAACAGCATGCTGAAACCAAACACATTCAAGCTATCATTTGGAGATGATGTTGTTTACCATTGCTATATTTGTTTGATGTTAGGGTTGCTGTACTTATCATGACTTTCCACTACTTATACAGGACAACAACGGGAGTGGCCACCATTTTCCGCCGAGGTTAGTTTCATCCCTCGGCTTGTACTCCCCCCGTCGCTCCATAATGTAGTGCATATAGTTCCAGGCCTGGGCACTTCTTAGCTTCTAATATTGACTTGTTGCTTGTAGGTACATATGTCCTTGGCAAGGATCCATGCATCGACCCTTTTTTGCTTATGGGGCAATGAGATATTCATGAACAAGCATCAAGTGAGGAAACTGATAAGGATTATTAGCAAAAAGATATGAATGGTGGCAAGCAAATTATTTGTTTATGCTCTATCCAACACAACAGTGAGATGTAGGATGGTAACTACAAACTCTACAGCCTTGTCTTTTTACTGCCCATAATCAGTTGTTAGACAACAATGTCTGAATCTTTTTTGTTCGCAGTGGTTCCCGAAGCAGTTCACTCAAGATTACCTCACAAAGTACATGATTGGTGGACACACAATGAAGGTTAAAGTATTTCATCTAGGCTACAATGAGCATCGTTAAGTCCTAATGAAGACAGTGAAGGATGAACGGGCAGCCATCACAAGGGGTTGGCCTAGAGTCGTGCGCGCATTATGCATGGAGGAGGGCACAATATGGGCATTCCGCTTCACCTTCTCCAGCAACCAGAATGTCTTTCACCTCTCTCTTTTACAGTTTTTAGTACAACTGTGCTTCATCATTCTTTACTTGGTGCTTCTGTAGTTCTTCAGCATATGTACCCGTGATCGAATTATGCATTCGTGGTTGAACCTATATTTGTAATAAACATGGTTGGATATGAAATAAGTGAGTGCCTACTTTCAAATTCGAAACATGTGATTTTTAAATAAGGGATTACATTGCACACGGTTTGCGAAGGCGAAATGTCTGTGATAGACGTGGAGATCAGACACATTTCTGGC
>NW_025225596.1:0-19850 GCF_018294505.1 Triticum aestivum
GGCCGAGTGACTATGGCAGGGTGTTTGACATTCATTCCCATTTTTTCCATGGGACCTAAGCATGCAACCAAGGACACATATTTGAATTTTCAACCAATTTATATGCATTAGAGCATGTGCATGTAGTTCAAATTTGAATTATGCACATAAATGCATTGAAAACTCAATTAATGCATAAAAATGTCCTAACAAACCCCGAAAAATCCCAAAAATTGACACAACACTGCTGTTGTTGACACGAGAAATTTTTTGAAAGCAATAAGAGGCAATGGATATCATTTCGTCCCCAAAGGTCGGACGTTCCCTACCAAAACCATCATGCTTGTTGTGAGAAGCTCTAGTTTGTCAGAAGCATATGCCCAAACCTGCCCGAATGGGACAAAAATTTTACCGCGACATGTTGATGCCGCTCCATGATAGCATGCCAAGTTTCATGAATTTCAGACGAGTTTTGGATTTACTAGAATTTAAAAACCAGGTATCTCAATGGCTACGGCCGAGTGACGGTGGCAGGGTGTTTGACATTCATACCCATTTCTTGTATGGGACCTAAGTATTCAACCAAGGACATATATTTGAATTTTCAACCAATTTATATGCATTAGAGCATGTGCATGTAGTTCAAATTTGAATTGTGCACATAAATGCATTGAAAACTCAACTAATGCATAAAAAATGTCCAAACGAACCCCGAAAAATCCCAAAAATTGACACAACACTCCTGTTGTTCTATGTTGACACAAGAAAAAATTTGAAAGCAATAAGAGGCAATGGACATCGTTTCGTCCCCAAAGGTGGGACGTTCCCTACCGAAACCATCATGCTTGTTATGAGAAGCTCTTGTTTGTGAGAAGCATATACCCAAACCTACCCCAAATGGGACAAAAATTTAGACCGGCATGTTGATGCTGCTCCATGATAGCATGCCAAGTTTCATGAATTTCAGACGAGTTTTGGATTTACTAGAATTTAGAAACCAGGTATCTCAATGTTTGCGGCCGAGTGACTGTGGCAGGGTGTTTGACATTCATTTCCATTTCTTGCATGGGACTTAAACATGCAACCAAGACACATATTTGAATTTTCAACCAATTTATATGCATTAGAGCATGTGCATGTAGTTCAAATTTGAATTATGCACATAAATGCATTGAAAACTCAATTAATGCATAAAAATGTCCAAACGAACAACGAAAAATCCCAAAAATTGAGACGACACTCCTGTTGTTCTATGTTGACACGAGAATTTTTTTGAAAGCAATAAGAGGCAATGGATATCGTTTCGCCCCCAAAGGTGGGACGTTCCCTACCGAAACCATCAGGTTTGTTGTAAAAAGCTCTGGTTTGTGAGAAGCATATCCCCAAACCTGCCCCAAATGGGACAAAACAATTTACCACTACATGTTGATGCCGCTCCATGATAGCAGGCCAAGTTTCATTAATTTCAAACGAGTTTTGGATTTACTAGAATTTAAAAACCAGGTATCTCAATGTTTGCGGCCGAGTGCCAGTGGCAGGGTGTTTGACATTCATTCCCATTTCTTGCATGTGACCTAAGCATGCAACCAAGGACATAGATTTGAATATTCATATAATTTATATGCATTAGAGCATGTGCCTGTAGTTCAAATTTGAATTATGCACATGAATGCATAGAAAACTCAGGTAATGTATAAAAATGTCCAAGTGAACCCCCAAAAATCCCAAAAATTGACACAACACTCGTGTTGTTCTATGTTGACACGAGAAACATTTTGAAAGTAAGAAGAGGCAACAGATATCGTTTCGTCCCCCAAGGTGGCACGTACCCTACCGAAACCATCAGGCTTGTTGTGAGAGAAGCTCTGGTTTGCGAGAAGCTTATACCCACACCTGCCCCAAATGGGACAATATTTTTACCATGGCATGTCACTGCCGTTCCATGATATTATTTCTAGTTTCATGAATTTCACACGAGTTTTCGATTTACTAGAATTTTAAAACCATGTATCTCAATGTTAGCGGCTGAGCGACTGTGTCAAGGTGTTTGACATTCTTTCTCATTTCTTCCATGTGACCTAATCTTGCAGCCAAGGACAAACATTTGATTTTGCAACCCGTTTTTATGGACGTGCATGTAATTCAATTTTGAATTATGCACATAAATGCCTAGAAACCTCAATTAACGTATAAAAATGTCCAAACGATCCCCAAAAAATCCAAAATGTAACACGACACTCCTGTTGTTCTTTGTTGACACCAGGAAAAAATTTGAAAGGAAGAAGAGGCGACGAATATCGTTTTTTCAACAAAGGTGACACATTTCCCTAATGGAACCATGAGGCTTCTTGTGAGAAGGTCTGGTTTGTGAGAAGCTTATACCACAACCTACCCCCAAAAGGGACAATATTTTTTACCCGAGCATGTTGATGCCATTCCATGATAGCATGCCAAGGTTCATGAATTTCAGACGGGTTTTGGATTTACTAGAACTACAAAAGCAAGTACCTCAACATTTGCCCGAGAGCCACGGTGCTGTGGTGTTGGAAACTCATCCCCCTTTCTTACACGGGACATAAGCATAAACCCATGGACACATATATGATTTTACAACCCATGTTGGTGCACTGGAGCATGTGCATGTGCTTTAATTTTGAATTGTGCACCTGAAATGGCTAGAAAACCAATTTAATGTGTAAAATTTCCAAACGAACCCCGAATAATTGCAATTTTTCACGACACACGTGTAGTTGCGTGTTCACTGCAGATAAAAGGTCTATCAATTCAAACATCGTCCATTGCCGCTGTGACCCCATTATGTAATTCAAATCAAGATGAAAAATCAAGTAGATCCCACACAATTTATTACCACCAACCATGTGAGATGCAGTACAAAATATCCTGGAGCACTGTTGGTGTATAGTACGCCTATGGCTTACGCGAGAAGGTGCGTCGGCTACAGTCCACAGCCGGTGTGTCAACAACACTTGATCGCTCCCCAAATATCATTTCACTGTTCAACCGTCACCGGTGAAAGATGGGGACGTGGACCCATGTCATGAGGGCAACTTCAGCGGCCCACTCTGGCGAGAGCGCGGCCGCAGCCGCCATGCGCCTGCTAACAAGGTGCATGAGCACGGACGCAATCTGCAACCGGGCGGCCAAGGCAGCCCAAACGGCCGCTATTGCTTCTCAGGTGGCGACAGCAACATCTTCCCCGGGGATAGCAACTGGCGAGAGCGGCACATCAGTTGTCCGTTCTATAGCGGCAGCCTTAGCCCTGATGGAGGCTGCTCACGAGCATGTCGAGGCCGCGAATGCCCTACTCGTGGCGGTCACCGCACAAATCGAACGAAACTTCTCCCACAATGGTCGGCAACCCACGGCCGAAGAGTTGGCAATCGCCGAGAGCATTCGAGCAGCCGTCCGTTCCTCGGCTGCATACCAGACGGAGCCCGTCCAAGCCCAGATCGCGGCCACCCACGCCCAGCTCATGGCGTCCTTTTCCAAAGAGATGGAGGACGCGGATTGCGAGATGCTTGCCGAGTATGGTGCAATGGATGCCATGGAGCCCCTCCCCAGGAGACCGTCGGGCGCGAGCTGGACATAGAGGAGGCGGCGGAGATCGACGAGCACTAGCCGTAGTAGTACTCTTTGTTTAGTTTAATTAAGAGCGCCGGTCTTTAAGTTGTTAGAGTAATGTTTAGGCCATCTAGCTCTGTTTAGTTGCTAAACTTGCTCGATTAAGAAGTGTGGGTGTGCTGTGTACCCAAATTATGCAATGACGTGGATGACCACTGTAACCACGGAAATTGGAACCAAAATTTTTGACGTTCAAACTCATCACACACGGGTTATGCCATCTGAATCGTTTGTGAGGTTCACATATCGTAGACAGTTTTGACTAAGGGACCGTGTCTGATGACACTTTGCACGCCAGTTTTTTCCTGAACCGATTCAAAAAATTTGGCTTCCGCGAAAATATCTACCTCCCCGGCCCCTCCCCCTTACCAAAAGCCACAGTTCCCCTGTTTCCGCCTTCCTTTCCAAGTTGTAACCTTCACTCCTTGTTTGCAGTGCCGCCTCCTCGCCGGCGACCCTCCTTCACGCTTCTCGGCCTCGTCTATCTAGGCAGGTAATCCACACCCACCGCCATCCTCCTCCTCCCACATCCCACATGCCCCAACCGCGGGCGCGACACCTTCCACCCAAATCAATGATCCTCCACCAAATAAGCGCCGCCCTAAGCCATGGTGCATGCAGTATAGCCAGGAGCTCAAGGAGCATTTCGCAGCGGAGAAGAAAATCGCGGCCGCACGCATGGATGAGGTCGTGATGGCTGCCATTCGTGCCGACTCCCAAATCTTGGAGGAGCACCTTGCCATTTGCTAGCTACGCCGGTTAAGCATGCTCGGTTTACCCATTGCGTGTGCTACTCCTGCCTTTCCTTAACAAATTCTAGTGAATTGTGCTATCTAATTTTACCATGTAATCTATTGCTCTAGTGTATATGTTTATATGTCGTGCAGTGTGGTGCTCACTTATTAATTGTTTGGTTAATTAGTTGTCGTCTTCAGTTAACTATTTGGTTCAGTTCTGCAAATGTGATGTTCAATTATTTAGGCTGCAATTTTGTGTTGTGTTCCATGTGAGAAATAAATCGAATTTATCTTTACAAAATACATGAGAAACGAATACAATTGCTATATTTCCAAGTTGTCAAGCATGCTTGGTTTGGTTATAAATTGTGCAATGTGGTGCTCAGTTAACGTTTGGTTCATTTGTGTTGTGTTGTTTAGTTAACTGTTTGGTTCAATTCTGCAATGCAATGTTTAATAGTTGTGGGTGCATTCTGTTATTGTATACCATGTGAGAAGTAAATCGAATTTGGCTCTACTAAATACATGAGAAACAAATACAATTGCTATATTTCCAAGTTGTTAAGCATGCTTGGTTTGGTTAACTATCTGATCTTCTATTAGGAGTATGTTATATTGTGCAATGTGGTGCCCAGTTAACATTTGGTTCATTTGTTGTGGTGTTTAGTTAACTGTTTGGTTCAATTATGCAATGCGATGTTCAATTGTTGTGGGTGCATTCTATTATTGTATACCATGTGAGGAATAAATTGAATTTTGTTGTAGTAAGTACATGAGAAACAAATACAATTGCTATATTTCCTAGTTGTTAAGCATGCTTGGCTTGGTTAACTGTCTGATCTTCTATTAGGAGTATGTTATATTGTGCAATGTGGTGCTCAGTTAATGTTTGGTTCATTTGTTGTGGTGTTTAGTTAACTGCTTGGTTCAATTCTGCAATGCGATGTCCAATTGTCATGGGTAGAATTTTGTATTGTTGTGCATGTGAGGAATAAATCAAATTTGGCTGCACTTAATACATGAGAAACATATACAAGTGCTATATTTCCTAGTTCTTAGTCATGCTTTGTTTGGATAAATGGGTTTTCCATGTGGCTTGAATTAATCTGATGAATCTGCAATGTGCTTATTTTTCATCAACCTATTTTACCGATAGCATGCGAACCCTTACTTAACCTGATGACTAACTACCTTATATGTGTTGCAGGGAAACAATGGGAAGCGCTGAGGTTTACAATCGAGGTTAGCACATTCATGGTCCGTTCTCTAATAGCACAATATTGTGCAATTGCAGGAACCATTCTAATATTTTGGTTTTTAACAATTTAGTCTTGCACATGTAGGTCCTGCTATCAAAGGTTTTGACCCACTGTTCGACCCTTTTTGCATATGGGGAAATGAGTTGTCCATGAATATCAATCAAGTCAAGAAACTCAGAAAGATTGTTAGGATAAAGAAATTAGCGACAAAAAACAACAAGATCTTTGTCTGCACAATGAAGAAGACATCAGTTCACTACAAGATGGTACTAACTATTATACCTTGCTTTTTTTATTCCTTTGCCCCATTTCCAATATAGAGAAGATATTTATGCACATCCTTGTTTTCAGGCCTTTCCAAAGCAGTTCACTGATGATTACCTCTCAAAACACCTCTATGGTCAGTAGGTGAGGGAGGTTTTCATACAACCCCCACGGTTCAATATTGAAGTGTTCTTGAAGAGGACGAAGGACGGATGGTCAATCATCCACAGGCACTGCCCTAAAGTTGCAAAGTCCTTCAACATGAATGAAGGCTCAATATTCGCCTTCCGCTTCAGCAGTTTTCTAGATGAGATGCATCTGTCTATGTACCGTCTATGATGCTAATTTCGAAAGGTTCTACATTTTGCATGCGAAACTTGGTGCGGGTGCAGTTGTGTAATGGGGTAGCTGAGTGCTGAAGCTATATCATGTTGTACTCTGATGTATTTCAATTATGAAATCCTGCTTCCTTAATATGGAAATAAAATATATTATGTGCTTAATATGAATGTCAATTAGATTAATAAATGGATTATTGATTATAGGGCAATTAGCCTGCTAATGGCGAATTAGCCTGCTAATTGGGTTTGGCTATTGCAAACGGTTATTGAGAAAATACCGTGGGCGATGACCTCAGGCAACGCACACAGTTTCTAGGAATAAACCGTGTTGGATCAATGAACAATCACATGTGACCTTCTCTTGAAAACTGTCTGCATTAGGCCACTTTGCGCAAACGTTTACCACATAAAAACTGTGTGTGGTGGACAACCTTGGCCACACAGTTTCTTCTACGCACCGCATGTGATGCATTCAGTAACGCAAACGATAAAATTGTTAATATCGTGTGTGATGTACCTGTGAACGGAAACGTTTTCCTTGGAGCGACTGTGTGGGATGTATATACGAACGGAAATCTTTAGCGGGGACTAACTGCGTGGGATTTACTTACAACCGGAAACGATTTTGCCTGTATAATTGTATTTTTTAGCACTACTGTACATATAACCGTATTTGATCACTCACCGGTAGCACACGACCTCATTTTGCTGAGCGTGTGTGCCAGGAGGGCATATCCCCAACGGTTTCTGGGTCGTGTGGGAAGGACCCCCCTATCGCCCACACTCATTTCGCGATGGTTCCAAATGCCGTCGTGGAAAGGGTTTGACAACCGTTTGTATAGCACTGACGTGTACCAGTGTGAGCATGAACAGGAACAGATCCAACGCAAGTGTCACTCTGAGGCTTACGGAGAACACTATGTTGGAGACAGAACTGCACACAAGGTATTACAATCCGGTTTTTATTGGCCTACCCTCTGCAAAGATACTCGTAAGTTTGTCTTGTCTTGTGATGAATTTAAGAGAATTGGTAATATAATTAGACGTCGGGAAATGCCTATGAATTATTCACTTGTTATTGAACCATTTGATGTTTGGGGAATTGAGGGACCTTTTCCATCCTCTAATGGGTATATTCATATTTAAGTTGCTGTTGATTTTGTTACTAAGTGGGTAAAAGCTATTCCAACCAATAGTGTTGATCACAACACTTCCATTAAAATGCATAAAGAAGTAATTTTCCCGAGGTTTGGAGTCCCTAGATATTTAATGACTGATGGTGGTTCACACTTTATCCATGGTGCTTTCTGTACATTGCTTGCTAAGTATGATTTTAAACATAGAATTGCATCTCCTTATCATCCCCAGTCTAGTGTTCAAGTAGAATTAAGTAACAGAGAAATAAAACTCATCTTGCAAAAGACTCTTAATAGATCTAGGAAGAATTGGTCTAAGAAACTTGATTATGCACTATGGGATTATAGAACAGCTTATAAAAACCCTATGGGTATGTCTCCATATAAAATGGTTTATGGGAAAGCATGTCACTCACCTCTTGGACTAGAACATAAAGCTTATTGGGCAATTAAAGATCTCAATTATAATTTCAAACTTGCTGGTGAGAAGAGGTTATTTGGCATTAGCTCACTGGAAGAATGGAGAACCCAAGCCCATGAAAATGCCAAATTGTTTAAAGAAAAAGTTAAAAGATGGTATGACAAAAGGATACAAAAGCGTGAATTTAATGTAAGTGACCATGTCTTGCTATACAACTCTCGTTCAAGATTTTTTGCAGGAAAACTTCTCTCTAAATGGGAAGGGCCTTACATTATCGAGGAAGTTCATCGTTCCGTTGCCATCAAGATCAATAATGCCGAGGGTGATACGTCTCCATCGTATACTTTTCCTAATGCTTTTCCTCTTATTTTTGGACTCTAATTTGCATGATTTGAATGAAACTAACCCGGGCTGACATTGCTTTTAGCATAACTGCCATGGTGTTGTTTTTGTGCAGAAATAAAAGTTCTCGGATTGGAACGAAACTTTTTGGAGAATTATTTCAGAATAAAAGAAAAATCTGGAGCCAAAAACCACCGGAGGGGGGCCCCTGGGTGACACTACTGCAGGTTGCTGCTAACGTGACACTACGATCAGAGACCCTTCGACGAAACTGTGTGTGATGCCATAATCGCAAACGGTGGTGTAAAATAACCGTCAAAAAAGGTGCAAAACATTTGCGATGGAGGATGCATCAAAAACGGTTCAGATTTTAGTTGTGTGTGCGATGCAGGGCACACGGTTCAACTCAATTAACTGTTTGCGATGAGGAGGAACAAAAGAAATGGGCAACCAGATGAAGGTGTGTGGGATATACAGCATACGGTTCAATCGGATGAACTATTTGTGATTAGGTAACACAAAAGAAACGGGCAGCCAGATGAAGGTGTGTGCGATATACGACATGTGGTTCACTCGGATGAATTGTTTGCATTGAGACAAGAGAACAGAAATGGTTCAAGATAACAAGATGTGTGTGATACGTGACAAACATGTCTGTAATCAGAAATGTGTGCAAAGACCGATAATAACACAGACGATTGCTTCTAATAAGACGTATGTGATATGCTCTGTCTACACAACATCTATTGGCCATTGGGGAACGGGCGGTCATCCGGATACGCCATAAGGATGCGATGAGGCATCCATTCAGCAAGGACTAGTTGTTCCACTAGTAGCTCATGTAAGAGAACACTCAAGTTAAGTGTGCTCAGGCTGGAGCAACCATCAGATGGGTGACTGGATGGGAAGTTGTGTTGGTGTTAAATTAACTGATAGGATGGGTCATATCTGTCAAATTAAATGACTGATACGACCCATCCCATGAGTTAATTTAACCTCGAGGTCCTTATTTTTTATTTATTTTATTTTTTAACACATGTGAAAGAAGGTCTACTGCATTACTTTTTGACAATGTGCGATACGTGGCATACAGTTGATCCATCCGACCTGTTTGTGATGGAATAGGCCGTGTGTATTGTGGGCAAATGCTTGCTAGTATTCAACCATTTGTGATTGATGAATTCATCACCGACGGGTTCCCTAGTGTGGTCTGTGTTCATCTGATCATCATCTACTTCTTGTGCTAGCTCAATGTTCCTTCTATGCTAAGTTTCCATTAATTGATGGCATTTTATGAACACGCCACCGTTTCCCGCCATTTCCTCACTTGTTTCCCACCAGCCAGCGATATTGCACATAGTCGGCGCACGATGCATGGAGGCGACAAGCGTAGCCTGTAGCACATCCACCTTTTCCAAGCATGCCAACCCACCAAAGCGCCGCCTCTACCATCAACCTCGTCGACGAGGAAAACGAGTAGGTGCTACAGCCCGCCGAGGCCGAGGCGCTCCCCGGCAACGCGATGGACGCCGCCATGATGCATGTCATTGCCAGGGTTGAGTAGACCTTTGGTGCACGGCGCTTGAGCGCCGCGGATCAAGATAGGCATGTCAGCGCCGATAGGCTATAGCTCACCGCACAACATCATCGATGGCGCACCGCAGAGCAAGCTAGGCGCGTCCGCGCCGATAGGTTACGGCTCACCGCACTGCGAGACCGTTTGAGCGCCGCAGAGTGAGAGGCGCGGCACGCCGCACAGCAAGAGTGGATCCATCGGCGCTTGCCTGCTGTCGACTCGGCATCGCAGCTGGGTACACGTCCTGTCAGTACCCCCATTCCTCGCCACGAGTGGGCAGAGGCCCTCAGCGACGTACTTGCACCAGAGGCTGGCTATGCTGTACTTGCACCGGACGCCCGCCACGCCGTTCGCATGGGTGCCAACGTTCGCCTTGTCCGCGGCCCGCTGGATGCCAACACGCTAGTCCGTAGGCTCGACCGCCTCCTTGGCCCAGGTGTCCACCTGCGCGCAGCAGAGGAACATGGCCGTCGCATCCTCGAGCTGGTGAGCTCCGATGGAATAGCCAACTTGGAGCTCGAGATCGCGCTCCACATGTACAGCGAGCGTGTTGACCGCTTGGACGAACGCCTGCACGAGTTCAGGCAGAGCCAAGAGCTACCGTAGATTAGGGCTGCTGGTCATGGTGTCATGGACGCGTTTTATTTTGTTGAGTCTTTTCGACGTGGATAGCTATGTATTCACAGCAATCATAGTATTGCTCTGTTTCAATGTGTGTACTCTGTTTTCCATTCTTATATGTTCTGTTGCAATGTGTGTATATACGCTTTCCATTCTGTATATGTGGATGATAACAGCTAGATCCAAATTAGTATACAAAAACAGATAGAAAATGGAAGGCATAATATATATATATATATATATTAAATTTTCATTAGTTCATCATAGAATATATATATATAATATCATCACATATACGTTATGATACTTAACTACTAGGTACAAGGCATAAAATGGAAAACGAACAATACTAAAACTAATAATCCCTCTTGGGGCCAGTATTCCGGCAGCCCCTCGCCAGCAGCGCCCTGGTGCGCGGCGTCTTCCCAGTGCGAAGGCAGTACTCCGCCTCCTCCGCCTCGCAGTGCTTGACGTACCGATTTGCCTCTTGCTGGCGGACGCGCGCGGACGATCTTGCCATTTCGTTGGGCACCCACCGGAGCTCCCCGTTGGTGGCACGCTGGAGCTTATCGGCCCACTTCCACGCAGCGACGCGACGCCCAGCGCCTATGACCTTCCTCGTGAAGTATCCGTCTTTGTACACCTCCTCGGCACGACGACGCACCCGCCCCCAAAGCTCCGCCGCCTCCTTTTTCCAGGCGGCATCACGGGCTTCACAAGCCGCCTGGTACCTGGCTTCCTCCTCCGCCACCTCCTTCTTGAATGCCACTTTCCTGGCTTTCTCAACTGGCGGCAGCGACTTCCACAGACAAAGATTGTACTGGCCCCAAAACTAATCCCAAGTTGGGGGGGGGGGGTCCGGCGCAATCTCGTGAGGCAGCACGTAGGGGTCCTCGTCGTAGCTAATCGAGTGAGCGTCCTCGGGGGGCGGCGACTCCTCGTCGGCGCGTGGGCAGACTGGCGGCGCCATGGCAGAGATTTGAGAAAGAGAGAGAGAAAGAGAGAGAGAGAGGCGAGCGAGGGGAGGATGTAGATGAGAATGCAGGCGGGACGACATGAGCAAGGTAGTATTTATTGGCGGCCGGAATCTAGATCGACGGGGACAGTACACACGCCGGTCGCCGGAATTTACGAGTGCTGTAGTTTGAATTGCACACGATTCCTGCAGCGAAATCCATGTGTGAACATAATAGCTGACGGTTTCCAATACAGAACCGTGTCTGATTAATGATCGCTGGCACTCACCTCGAGCCGCTAGATAGAGTGCCAATCGTGTGGGGGCCGGTTGTCTTGCCAGATCTTTACATTTTCTTTTTTGAACACCAGATATTTACATCATCTGATGATTTTTTAACTCACACACAAGTACACAAAAATATGATTTTTCAAACCGTTATGGTTAGGCTTTGCATGTAGATGTAGTTCAAATTTCAATTACGGTCATTAAATGGTTAGAAAATCACTGAAATGTCTTTAAAAGGTCAAATGACCCCTGAAATTTTCCTAATTTTCACATGACAGTTCTATTCGTGCACGTTAAACGTAGAAAAAAATTTGAAGGCCGTAAGAGGAACCTATCTCCCGTTCGTCATCAAACATGCATTGTTCCCTCTCGGAACCATGAACCTTCTAGTGAGTTGCTCCGGTTTGTGAGGGGTGTGTGTCCAAACTTTCGTCAAACATGCCAATTTTTTTACCACATCATCTTGGTGGCATGACATTAAATCAAGCAAGGTTTCTTGTTTTACTGATCATTTTCTAATTTTTTGGAATTAAAATGCCATGGCACTCCATGCATGTGCCCATGCCTTGAAACCAATATGTTTGAAAATTTCTTCTAATTTACTGCACATGGAATTAACTCGCACACAAGTACACAAAATGTGATTTTTAAACCATTTGTGGTTAGGCGTTGCTTGTAGATGTAGTTCAAATTTTAATTACGGTCATTAAATGGTTAGAAAATCACTTAAATATCTTTAAAAGGTCAAATGATCCTGAAATTTTCTAAATTTCCACATGACAGTTGTATTAGTGCACGTTAAACGTAGAAAAAAATTTGAAGGCCGTAAGAGGAAGCTATCTCCCGTTCGTCATCAAATATGAATTGTTCCCTCTTGGAACCATGAACCATCTAGTGAGTTGCTCCGGTTTGTGAGGGGTGTGTGTCCAAACTTTTCGTCAAACATGCCAATTTCTTACCACATTATCTTGGTGGCATGATATTACATCAACCAAGGTTTCATGTGTTTCTGATATTTTTTTTGGAATTAAAATGCCATGTCCCTCCATGCATACGTCTGCACGTGTCCATGTCGTGAGACAAAAATGTTTGAAAATTCCTTCTAATTTACTGCACATGGAATTAACTCACACACAAGTACACAAATACGATTTTCAAACCGTTTTGGTTAGGCGTTGCATGTAGATGTTGTTCAAATTTGAATTACAGTCATTAAATGGCTAGAAAATCACTTAAATGTCTTTAAAATGTCAAATGACCCCTAGAATTTTCCAAATTTTCACATTAAAGTTGTAGTAGTTCATGTTAGATGTAGAAAAAAATTGAAGGCCGTAAGATGAAGCTATCTCCCGTTCGTCATCAAACATGCATTGTTCCCTCTCGAAACCACGAGCCTTCTAGTGAGTTGCTCCAGTTTGTGAGGGGTGTGTGTCCAAACTTTCGTCAAACATGCCAATTTCTTTAGCACGTCTTCTTGGTGGCATGACATTACATCAACCAAGGTTTCATGAGTTTCTCATATTTTTTTTATTTTTTGGAATAAAAATGCCATGTCACTCCATGCATACGTATGCATGTGTCCATGTCGTGAGACAAATATATTTGAAAATTCCTTCTTATTTACTGCACATGGAATTAACTCGCACACAAGTACACAAATATGATTTTTCAAACCATTTTGGTTAGGCGTTGCATGTAGATTTAGTTAAAATTAAATTACGGTCATTAAATGGCTAGAAAATCACTTAAAATGTCTTTAAAATGTCAAATGACCCCTAGAATTTTCCAAAATTTCACATTACAGTTGTAGTAGTGCACGTTAGACGTAGAAAAAAATTGAAGGCCGTAAGAGGAAGCTATCTCCCGTTCGTCATCAAACATGCATTGTACCCTCTTTGAACCACGAGCCTTCTGGTGAGTTGCTCCGATTTGTGAGGGGTGTGTGTCCAAACTTTCGTTAAACATGCCATTTTTTTACCACATCATCTTGGTGGCATGACACTACATCAACCAAGGTTTCGTGTGTTTCTGATTTTTTTTGGAATTAAAATGCCATGTCACTCCATGCTAAATTGTGTCATAGCCGTTAGACCAATATGTTTGAAAATTCCTTCCAATTTACTGCAATTGGAATTAAATCGCACACAAGTACATAAAATATGAGTTTTCAAACCGTTATGGTTAGCTGTTGCATGTACTTGTAGTTCAAATTTCAATTATGGTCATTAAATGGCCAGAAAATCACTTAAATGTCTTAAAAGGTCAACCCCCGAAATTTTCCAAAATTTGACATGACAGTTGTATTAGTACTACAAAATTTATCAATCATTTAAAACACCATCCGTTGCCACTTTACTCCAAATTCGTCTTTCACATCTAATAAAAAATATCTACAACATTATCGGTGTTCTGGAAACGGGGGTCCCTAGACTTGCCTGCCTGCGGCCCATGGCGTGGCTCTGCGAGCGGGCCCGTACAGCCCATCTTCACCAACAAGCTTTCAAGACCCTCGCGATGGGCCAAGCCTCATGAGGCGGACGATACAAGACCTCCTCGGGAGCGGCCTCACCAGGCTGGCTCGCGAGGGGCGGAGAGATCAAGGCAAGGCAAACCTCGCGAGGTTGCGGTGACGTGAGCCATGACGAACGAGACCAGGCGGGCGCCAGCGTGCACAATGTCCTTGCTTCCTCTTTGGTGCTAAGGGGCCAAGCGCAGGCGAGGAGTACCGAGGCATCAAGCAAAGGTTTCCATATCGGTGCAACGAGACCAAGACCAGCAGGACGGCAAGACGGAGGTCATCGTGGAGCCCAAGACGGCGTCACCACTAGAGCCTTTGGCACGCGAAGAATAATTTTGTCAGGAGCTGTACTAGCTGTCCCCTTTCAAATTGGCCGTTGTTGGCTCCCTTCCCGTTGAATATTTGGGAAGAGGACCAAGGCCTCTACAAATAGGACTAGACACCACCAAAGTAGGGGAGATCACTCAGACCATCCTCATCCGCACACCACTCACCAAGCACAAGAACACCTCTCCTCAGGAGGCTATTCTTCCCCTTGTACTGTTCATCCTCAGCCCACCATCATCGCGCACCCTGGTGGGCAAGGCGTTCCGCAGCGGGTTCTACTAGCCCACGGCACTCAACGATGCAACCGAGCTGGTGAGATCCTGCGAGGCCTGCCAGTTCCATGCCAAGCAAATCCACCAGCCGGCTCAAGGCCTCCAGACTATCCCACTCTACAGGCCATTCGCGGTCTGGGGGCTGGACATCCTGGGTCCATTCCCTCGAGCGTCCGGGGGCTACCGCTACCTCTACGTCGCCATCGACAAGTTCACAAATGGGCAGAAGTGGAAGCCGTCCGCACCATCCCAGCCGGGTCGGCAGTTAAGTTCATCAAGGGCCTCGTGAGCCGTTTTGGGGTCCCTAACCGCATCATCACCGACAACAGCTCGCAGTTCACTAGCAATCTCTTCAAGACATATTGTGCTTACCTTGGAACGCAGATTTGCTACGCGTCGGTGGCACACCCTAGGAGCAATGGCCAAGCCGAGCGCGCCAACGCGGAGGTCTTTAGAGGCCTCAAGACCAGGACATTCAAGAAGAAGCTCGAGGCCTGCGGCAGGGGCTGGCACGACGAGCTCCAGTCCATGTTGTGTTCCTTCCGCACCACCACCACCAAGCCAACCGGTGAGACCCTGTTCTTCCTCGTCTACGGAGCAGAAGCGGTTCTCCCTCACGAGGTCAGACATCGCTCCGCGCGGGTCCTGGCATTTGATGAGACGCATTAGGACGCCATGCGGTGGATGGACCTTGTGCTGAGGGAGGAACGCCGCTGCCAAGCTTCGCTCCGAGCGGCAAGGTACCAACAAGCACATCGATGGTACCACTATCACAGCGTCCGCTCCAGGACGCTCGAGGTGGGCGATCTCGTCGTGAGGCGGGTGCTCTCCAGGGAGGGGCTGCATAAGCTCTCACCCATGTGGGAGGGCCAGTTTAGGATTACCCGTGTCTCCAGGCCTGGCACCGCGCGCCTGGAGACGCAGGACGGGATCCCCATCGAGAACGCCTGGAACATCCAGCACCTCCGAAAGTTTTAGCCATGAAGCAAGGCCCAGTGCATGTGAAGGTCTCCAGTCGTGACACTCTCACGTAATAATGAGTGGGGTTGTACACGCCCCGGAGTCTCCGGAGTGCCACCCTCGGGCCTCGGGGGCTCCCTCCCACATCCTAGTGGCAGCACTTAGCTCCGCGCTGGTGAGAAGACTAGACTAGTGCCGGACGCGGCTATTCATTTGCTCTCTGTAGTTGGCTTGCACCCCTTTTCTAATGGAATTTCAAGTTCCGGCGTTTTTCGATGGCTTGGTTGAACCCCATCTTCTCTCTGATTCTTCCCTCAATTCTTTGTTTTGCATCAGGGAGGGTGGCAGTTGCCAGACGCTCTTCCTCACATGCCTCGTAAGGGGGCTGGACAGGTGTGCGTGCGCGCGTGCGCACTCCCCTAGTCTCTGCGAGGCGCCCTCGTTTGATCTTGTGATCGGCGCACTCCTCATTTTAAGTCTGTGCCCCATGGGTACCGCGACATGGGGCGCTAGGCCATGATCAGCCCATGCTTGAGGCCTCACGCAAGGAGGGATACAGATCTCCTAACAAATTTTCGTAGCTTCGTGATGTCGCTAGAGTCAGCAGCAGGGAAGCCACACCAGATGCCAGGAGGAGCGCACCGTTGCGAGGTGGAAGCTACCCCGGATGTACAAAGCTAAGCTACCCCTCTACGCCTGCTTAAGGCACCGATTCCACAACCTAACCCGGAAACAATAAACACAGCACAAAGCAGCATAAGCACTACAGTTCATTACACGCCCTCGCAGGGCCCCATACTTGTTTTTTTGCGATACAGGAGGAAAGGAAAGGAAGGGATAGGCAAAAGCGGCTGCTACAATGCGGCTGCTCATGAGGATCGGCCCCTTGGACTCAGCCGGAGCCCTCCTCGCGCTTTACTGAGGCGCGGCGATGGGACGACCCGCCAACGTCCTCGAAGCGAGCCCGACGATGTGGCGGCTGGTCGTAGCCATCGCGGATAGAGCTTTCACCGGATGAGGAGCTGCCGTAGCCAGACGAACCGCGGCCGTTGCCGAGGGCGAGTTCACCCTCTTCCTCGTCACGGCCATTGCGAAGGCCGAGCACTTCATCAGCATCATTGTCTTCAGGGAAGCACCTGGCGCGGCGACCGTGTTCCCCGAACACCCTCACGAAGAGGATGGCACCGCAGTCGTACTTGAAGTGGAGGGTGCACCGCCCGCTCAGACTGCGCGCGGGGGCAAACGTCTGCCAGCCGCAGGCCAGGGATACGTTGCCCGCGACGGAGACCTCCACCGCGACCCAGGAAGCCTTGCTGCAGCAGCCAGAGGCCGCCAGGGCCCGTGGCCGGTAGTTCGCCGGCAAAGGAGTGAGCAAGCTGAAGCCAGGTGCCGGCCGGATGAGGGAGTCCTGGGTTAAGGGGTCCTCGGGCGTCCAGCCTGTTGGACATGGGCCGGACTGATGGGCTGTGAAGATACAAGACCGCAGACTCTCACCCGTGTCCGGATGGGACTCTCCTTGCGTGGAAGGCAAGCTTGGCGCCCGGATATGGAGTTTCCTTTCTCTGTAACAGACTTTGTATAACCCTAGTCGCCTCCGGTGTCTATATAAACCAGAGGGCTTAGTCCATAGAGGCAAGAATAATCATAGTCATACAGGCTAGACTTCTAGGGTTTTAGCCATTACGATCTCGAGGTAGATCAACTCTTGTAATACTCATATTCAACAAGATCAATCAAGGAGGAAGTAGGGTATTACCTCCATAGAGAGGGCCCAAACCTGGGTAAACATCGTGTCCCCCATCTCATGTTACCATCAACTTTAGACGCACAGCTCGGGACCCCCTACCCGAGATCCGCTGGTTTTGACACCGACATTGGTGCTTTCATTGAGAGTTCCGCTGTGACGTCGAAGATAGCATTGATGGCCCGCCTTGTTATCAAGGACAGTATCATCTCCGGAGGTGCCCTGACCTCAGGCCAAACCCTCTGGCTGGGCGGCTTTACCATGACCGCCCCTACGGCCGTTAAGCCAACGATGACTTCTCGGGTCATCGAAAACCACCTCCGTGTTAGCTCCGAATACTCTAAGCAGATGGATCCGGCTGAGTTATCATCTTTGAACGAGCTCCTAGATCGCATCGCCTCCCTGGGGGTCGCTACAGACTACGATCGGATTGGGCTTAAACCCGACCAGAGATTAATTAAATCTCCGCTGATCACCCACCAGATAGCGGTAGTTGAGGAGCAAGACGACAACTCTTCCTCTATACTGAGGATGAACTATCTTCGGATTTCCGAGCTCAAAGAGCCGGACACCTGCCTTCGAAAAGACATAGCCCGCCCTCCGAACCTAGAATCGGACGACGGGCCTGAAAAATCTTTTAATATCCCGGAGCCCAAGCTATCATGTTCGGAAGTTCTTCAAACTCCGGATTCCAAATTGGGTCAGGGTTCGGATTTAAAGCCACCCAACCACCCAGCTAGACGCGATCTCCCGTACATACCGCAGTAGTCTCAGGAAACAGTCCATCACTTTTGGGCCAGATTGCTCCTTGGCAAAGACAAGATTAAAGATTACCGCGACGAAGACATGATCTCAGCATTCTGCAATAATTGCATGGACGTAGGACTCCTCAACGCCAGCAATCACCATTGCGTATTATACTTCGCTGACTTGGCAACCATCATACAGAAGTACCGCGCAATGGAAAGCGCCTAGAAAACTCAGGCAGCTCTCTGGGAACCACCGGTTTCCACTCAACCCTTCATCCGGGCAAAAAGGGTGCACCCTCGCGGCGCACCAGATCCAATACTAAAGAAATCTAAGCACATCACGGGGCGCAGAACCGTTCTGGAGGGATGGCTCGATTGGCCATGCAAAATACATACAACACCGGACACCATACCAACCCACAGCCTTAGAGCATGTTGGATACTCCGGCAAGTGGCCAAGAGCGGTGAGGATATCCTCACCAAAAATACACCAGTGCAACACCCCCCGGAAGATGACGACCATGGCGTATTGACAGTCTTCGAGACTTCCACTTCAATCAATCAGCGTAAAAGGGCTTTCCGCGACCTCGTCGAATTCTGCCAAGTCACAGCAATATATCCTTGGAACGACACGGCCATAACTTTCAATGCGATTGACGAACCGAAATTCCGGACAGTCCGGGCACCAGCCGCCTTGGTCCTCAATCCAATTGTGGACGGGTTTCGGCTCACCAAAGTGCTCATGGACGGCGGCAGCGGATTAATAAGGATACGCTCAATAAAGTGGAAATAGACATGAGCGGCATCAAGCAAAGTAGCACGACTTTCCAGGGAATCATTCCCAGTTGGGAGGCGCGATGCACGGGAAAAGTCACGCTCGACGTAGTATTCGGCACACCGGAGAATTATCGGTCTGAAGAGATAACCTTCCAAGTGGATCCTTTCAACAGCGGATATCACGCCCTATTTGGGCGAGATGCATTTACACGCTTCCAAGCTACACCTCACTATGGGTACATGAAGCTCAAGATGCCTGGGCCCAACGGTATCATCACTCTTGCCAGTGATCCGGACATAGCACTTCGCACCGAAAATAAAACCGCATCCCTGGCCCTCGAGGCATTGTCTGAAATACTCGCGGCCTAAAAGCTAACCGCGTTGCGCTCTACTTTGGATAGGGATGACGTAATCCTAGACAAATGACCCAAATGCACCTCCTTTAAACCAGCAGATGAAATCGTCAAATTTCAAGTCCAACCGACGGACCCCAAGAAGACAACATCCATCTGGGCACAACTCGACCCAACGGTCAACGCCGCGCTACGAGAGTTCCTCCGTGAGAACTGAGACATATTCGCCTGGCACCCTTCTGATATGCCGGGAATCCCACGCAGGTTGGCCGAACACAGCCACAATATATTAAAGGGATATAAACCGGTCAAGCAAACATTGCGGCGTTTTTCCGAACCCAAACGACAAGCTATGGGAGAGGAGCTAGCCATGTTACTCGAGGCCGGATTCATCAGAGAAATAAAACACCCAGACTGGCTAGCAAACCTAGTGATAGTACCAAAGAAGGATCAATCCTGGCGCCTATGCGTCGATTTCAAAGACATCAACAAGGCCTGCCCTAAGGATCCCTTCCCCCTCCCTCGCATCGATCAGATTATTGATGCAACCGCATGACACGACTCATTGTGTTTCCTCGACGCATACTCC
>NW_025225597.1:0-9888 GCF_018294505.1 Triticum aestivum
TTTTTTTGTATTATATCTACTGTATTCCAACTTTTCTATGGCAAAAACTCATCAAATAAAACCATAGAGCCATCAAAATAAGCACACAACGCAAAGAAAACAGAATCTGTCAAAACAGAACAGTCTGCAGCAATCTAACTTTTGCGAATACTTCTGGAACTCCAAAAATTCTACCAAATTAGGACGACCAGGGTAATTTGTATATTAATATTCTTCAAAAAGAATCAGGGAAAACCCTCTTTTCTGTGATTTATGAAAATTATTTTTGTGAGCGCAAAGTTTCTGTCTTTTTCAGCAAGATCAAACAACTATCACGCAAGAAGATCCTAAAGGCTTTACTTGGCACAGAAAATAATTAAAACACAAAAAACACAACCATACCATTAGCATAATTGTGATAACACTCATGAACAGAAAGAAAAAAGCAAAAATAGATTTTATTCATTGGGTTGCCTCCCAACAAGCGCTATAGTTTTACGCCCTTAGCTAGGCATAAAGCAAGGATCTAAGTTTTGTCATCTTTGGTTCGAGATCCATAAGATGCCCTCATGATTGATTCATAAGGTGGCCTGATTTTTGCTCTAGGAAAGTGTTCCATACCCTTCCTCAATGGAAATTGGAACTTAATATTGCATTCTTTCATATCAATCACGGCACCGATAGTGCGTAAAAATGGTCTACCAAGAATAATTGGACAAGACGGATTGCAATCAATATCAAGAACAATAAAAACTATGGGCACATAATTACTATTTGAAAGAATAAGAACATCATTAATCCTTCCCATAGGCTTTTTAATAGTAGAATCCGCCAAGTGCAAATTCAAAGAATATTCTTCAAGATTAGTAAGACCAAGCACATCACATAAAGATTTTGGGATTGTAGAAACACTAGCACCCAAGTCACAAGAAGCAAAACACTCATAATTTTTAATCTTGACTTTGATAGTAGGTTCCCACTCATCATGCAATTTTCTAGGAATTGAAACATCTAATTCCAACTTTTCTTCCAAAGCTTTCATCATAGCATCAACAATATGTTTAGTTAAAGCTTTATTTTGTTCATAAGCATGGGGTCAATTTAGTATGGATTACAACAAATAAATACAATAAATCAAAGAGCAACTATAATAATTAAAGTCTTTGTAATCCAAAAGAGTGGGTGCATCACTAACTAAAGTTTTGACCTCTCCAAACCCACTTTTATCACTTTTCTCAACAAGATTTTCACCTTCCGAAATATTGGGAAGCCTTCTACCTAAAGTTGACTCTTCTCCAGTCCCTTTTTCATCAATCTTTTCTTTACTAAACAAGGAATCAATAGAAGAAACAACAATCGTTTTAAGATCTTCATCATTTTTGCAAGAATAATCACTAGAAAAAGGTTTCTCTAAGAATTCTCTTTTAGCTCTAAGCACAACAGTTATTTTCTTACTTTCATCCATAGAAACATAAAGAGATTTAATTGATTCATCACCTTTAGGCAAAAAAAATTCAACTTGAGATTTTCGACATCATGAGCAATTCTATCAACACTTCTAGACAAATCATCAATCTTATTCAACTTTTCTTCTATGGAAGTGTTGAAAACTTTTTGTGTGTTGATAAATTCTTTAATATTATTCTCAAGATCAGAGGTATTCCTATTATTATTGTAAGATTTATTTCCATCGGAATTACCATAATTATTAGAGGAATTACTAGGAAAAGGCCTAGGATTAAAATTTCCTCTATAGGCATTGTTGTTGAAATTATTTCTAGAGATAAAATTCACATCAATGGTATCACTATTTTGCTCAATCAAAGTAGACAAAGGCATATCATTAAAATCTATAGGAGCACTTTTACTAGCAACTAATTTCATAAGAGCATCAACTTTTTCACTCAAAGAAGAAATTTCTTCAACCGAATTAACTTTTCTACTAGTAGGAGCCCTTTCGGTATGCCATTGTGAATAATTCTCCATGATACTATCAAGAAATTTGGTAGCTTCACCCAAAGTAATTTCCATAAAAGTACCACCTGCGGCGGAATCTAAAAGATTACGAGAAACAAAATTCAACCCCGCATAAAAATTTTGTATGATCATCGAAAGATTTAACCCATGAGTTGGGCAATTCCTTAGCATCATTTTCATCCTTTCCCAAGATTGTGCAACATGCTCATGTTCAAGTTGCTTGAAATTCATGATCTGGGTTCTAAGGGAAATAATTTTTGTGGGAGGAAAATACTTAGTGATAAAAGCATCTTTGCACTTATTCCAAGAATCGATACTATTGCGAGGCAAAGAAGAGACCCAAATTCTTGCAGAATCACGCAAAGAAAACGGAAATAATTTCATCTTGAACACATCATTGTCTACAACTTTTTTCTTTTGCATATCGCATAATTCCACGAAGGTATTAAGATGGGACGCGGCATCCTCATTAGGTGTACCGGAAAATTGGTCTTTCATAACAAGATTCAGCAAAGCAGTATCACAAGTCTCCGCACTAGTGGCGGGAAGAGCAAGGAGAGTGCCAATAAAATCATTGTTGTTGGTATTTGAGAAATCACATAACTTGGTGTTCTCTTGATTCATGATGACTACACAACAAGATTGCACTCAAAAACAGATCTGGCAAGGAAACAGCAAATGGAAAAAGAGAGGCGGATAAAATGGCAAATTTTTGTGAAGTGGGGGGGAGGAAAACGAGAGGCAAATGGAAAATAATGTAAATTGCAAGTAGATGATATTTGTGATTACGAACCTGGTTATGTTGAAGATTCTCCCCAACAATAGCGCCAGAAATTCCTTTTCATCGCTGTCTGACTATAGCGCCAGAAAAGCTCCTATCTGCTAGGACTACGTCGGTATTTCCCCAAAGAGGAAGGGATAATGCAGCACATCGACGGTAGGTATTTCCCTCAGTGAGGAAACCAAGGTTATCGAACCAGTAGGAGAACCAAGCAACACAACATAAACAACACCTGCACACAAATAACAACACATCGCAACCCGACGTGTTAAAGGGGTTGTTAATCCCTTTCGGGTAACGATGCCAGAAATTGGTAATAGATTGAAATAATAGATCGCAAATAAAATAAAGTGCAGCAAAGTATTTTTGTATTTTCGGTTTGGTTTAATAGATCTGAATAAAAATACAAAGGAAAAGTAGATCACAAGCAAATATATGAGGAAGAAAAACCGGGGGCCGTAGGTTTCACTAGTGGCTTCTCCTGAGAAAAATAGCAAACGGTGGGTAAACAAATTAATGTTGGGCAATTGATAGAACTTCAAATAATTATGACGATATCCAGGCAATGATCATTACATAGGCATCACGTCCATGATTAGTAGACTGACTCCTCCCTACATCTACTACTATTACTCCACACATCGACCGCTATCCAGCATGCATCTAGTGCATTTAGTTCATGGAAAAATGGAGTAATGCAATAAGAACGATGACATGATGTAGACAAGATCCGTTTATCTATTGCCTAGATATAGATCCCATCTTTTTATCCTTAGTAGCAATGATACATACGTGTTGTTTCCCTTTCTATCACTGGGATCAAGCACCGTAAGATCAAACCCACTACCGGACACCTCTTCCCATTGCAAGATAAATAGATCAAGTTGGCCAAACAAAACCCAAATATCAGAGAAGAAATACGAGGCTATAAGAGATCATGCATATAAGAGCTCAAAGAAACTCAAATAAATTTCATTGATATAAAAAGATATAACTGATCATAAACTCGAAGTTCATCAGATCCCAACAAACACACCGCAAAAAGAGTTACATCATATGGATCTCCAAGAGACCATTGTATTGAGAATTCAGCGAGAGAGAGAAAGCCATCTAGCAACTAACTGCGGACCCGCAGGTCTACAAAGAACTACTCACGCATCATCGGAGAGGCACCAATGGAGGTGGTGAACCCCATCCGAGATGGTCTCTAGATTGGATCTGGTGGTTCTGGACTCTACGGCGGCTGGATGAATATTTCATCGACGCGCCTAGGGTTTCTGGAATATTGGGGTATTTATAGAGCAAAGAGGCGGTCCGGGGGGCACCCTGGGTGGGCACAACCCACCAGGGCGCGCCTGGGCCTCCTGGCGCGCCGAGGTGGGCACAAGCCACCATGGCCCAACATCTTCCTTTTGTCCCATAAAAATTCATCGTGAAGTTTCGTGGCATTTGGACTTCGTCTGATATTGATTTCCCGCGATGTAAAAAACATGGAAAAAACAGCAACTGGCACTTGGCACTATGTCAATAGGTTAGTACCAAAAAATGATATAAAATGACTATAAAATGATTATAAAACATCCAAGGTTGATAATAAAACAGCAAGGAACAATCAAAATTATAGATACGTTGGAGACGTATCAAATACCGACTGTGATGGCAATCCGAGCACAAACGAGTTGCAAGGATGGTCCGTTTCGGATATTCGAGATATCAGAAACAGTTTCGTAGGGACAACTGTATGCATCAAGGCTCCATATCCCCGACGGTTTCTGGTTCATGTGGGAAGGACCCCCCTATCACAGTCACTCACTTGGCGACGGCTCGAAACACCGTCGCGAAAAGGGGTTAAAAACCATTTGTATAGCACCTCGTTGTACTAGTGTTGTAAGTATGTGTTGTCCTTTGTCACTGTACTTATACTATCAGCTAGTTGTTCATGTACCATCACTTTGCAGCTTATTTTCCCTTGCCATCCATATTGTACACATCTAATCTATGTCTACTCTTACCGAAATGTTGAATAAAACCAATGCTACTAAAGATGTTTAGCTCTGCATTACTCTTGGTAGTACCTTTTGGCAGTATGATGTACCTACATTTATAGCTAGTTGATTATGTAGCATCACTCTGCATCTTAGCTTAGATAATCGCCATTTGTTCCTATATTATCACTTCTACATATACTCTTAACAAAATGTAGAATAAAGGCAATGCTTATGAAGAAGACTCTGTGGTAGACTTCTTGAATTGCCCGCCCATCAACATGGAAAAGGTCTTTATAGACCCGGTCTTCATTACTAACGTGTGTTTGTCCTTCTCGAGCCTTCAAACTTTGTTGTGTATATTTGGATATCAATGACCGCAACTACTATTTATTTTTGTCGTTTGCATCAAATTGCATGTTTAAAGTTTATTATGAAGTTCATAAACATAAGTTTCCTCTTCTCAGTTTCAGTTTTTAGTTGTACAACTGAGTTCCTTATTCATACCATGTAAATTAAACTAAACGTAGCAAGTAATCTTCCTTAGCACTGCATGTATGCTTGTTGATCTGTAATCCAGTGGTGTGGTCAAACTACCAATTCCAGGACAATGCCATATCCTGCTATGTCTTAACTATGAACAATGTATATTATGTTCATGTTATTTAAATTGTGTCTCTTTATTTACCAATCTAAAATGGGATAAATTGACAATACACTCACCATCAATGCTTATACATTCTTTAGCACCGCATGTATGCTTGCGTTCTTGATCTGTAATCCAGTGGTGTGGTGAAGCTGGCCACTCCTGCACAATGCCATTTCTTGCCATGTGTTAACTGTGAACATTTTTTATTCTATTGTAATCCAGGTCTCTTTATTTTCCACTAAGAAATGGGATGAATCAGCATCACTGTTACTTATATGTGCAAAGCATGTTATTTGTCTGATTTTTTCTGTTTTAGGGTGATATCACTGACGCCAAGAACTGTTATTGATGTTATGCAGCTAGAGTTGCATATAAACGTCAAACAAGTGCAGTCATCAGCTAGCTCAGCTGCTTGGGCTGCAGCTCCCGGGCAGGGTTAACCTTTCTTGAACTATGTTGAAGTGATGTCGGTTCTGTATATTATTTTAGGCGGCGTGTTTATTTGCACCGGTGGCGTCCTTTGATGCCCATTGTGTGTAATCTGTTATCTGGTTGCGCCTTATTATCACTGGCGGCGAACTTTTATGCCCAGTGCATGTAATATGCAGTAATTTCTTTGTTGTATAGTCTAGGTATATTCTTCGTCATGATGCTGTAATTTAATTCCTGTATATGCTATGATTTCTCCCTAAAAAGGCCATAAGCTTTGGCGGAGCGCAATGGGCCTAAATGTTCGGTTATTATATAAAAAATTATGGTACTAAAATTGGCCGGCCCGCCAATCGCTGTAAATGGGCCGAAACGTGGGCCTACAATCATGTCCGGCCAGTAGCAGGCCTAGACGTAAACTCACCAACTATTAGTTTCGGGCCTTTAATAGGCCGAGTAAAATAGTTGCCTAAGTTGGGCCAGAAAAAAGAATGGTCTTTTAACAGTTCAAAAAGTAGATTGGGCATGAACAGTGTTGGAGGCCCATGATTGGCTCAACCACAAGACGGGCCGTTAATAGGCCAAAATATTTGTTGGGCCGCAGTTGGCCGAATAACATAATGGGTCGTAAGCAGGCCGGATGCAAAGTGGGCTATCATTAGGCCCAGCTATCTCACAGGCTATTAATGGGCCAATATTCAGGTTGGGCTAAAATATATCCATGAAGACTACGGGCTTTTAAGTGGCCGAAAAAGTCACTTTGGCCCAAAAATAGTCCCACATGCAGCATAGGCCCTTAAATGGCCGAAAGTGAAACCGGGCCGAAAATGGCCCATATACCAATGGCCATTAACAGGCCGAAAGTAATATCGGGCTGAACTATTACATGGGCCTTTAAGAGGTCATACTTCAAATGGCCCCCCAATGGGGCCGAAAGCACATTGCCTGTTAACAGGCCAGATCATATATGGGCCGTAATTTGGCCCAAAGAATGTTAGGTAGTTAACGGGTCAGATCCTATATGGACCGTCATTTGGCCCAAAACATGGTAGACTGTTAACAGGCCGAAACTAATGTGGGCTGTCATTTAGCCCAAAACGTGGCCAACATCGAATGTGTCGGATCTTATGTGGGCCATAATTTGGCCCAAACTGTGGCAGGCTGTTAACGTGCTGGCCCAGTAGAGTATGACAAAATCTTGTGGACCCTTGGCTGGGCCGGCCTTTTTATCTTAAATGTGCTACTGTTGGGCCCTGCCCCGTGTCGAGGTAACATAGGCACGTTCCCTCCAATGTACGGATGACATCTATCCCAACGCTAAGCCGGCACGTGGATCCTCCGGCGAATGAGAATTTTACACGTGGAAAATCCCCATTGGTCCGAGCTGTTAACAGGTTATCGGATCCAAACCAGACCCCGATAGCTTAACAGCGACCCGTTACGTTGGATGCCACGTGCCGGTTACCCTTGACGAAACACTTCCATGACGCGCCATTTATCGTCATGGAAGTGGACACTTCCGTGATGATAATTTTGGTATTGTCATGGAACACTTCTACGACAGCGCATGTATTACTATCTTGATTCTGTCAACAAATCATCGTGGATGTACATGCATGACAGAAAACATGACCTACTATGACAAACACATATCATCACGGAAGTGGTTTTTTTTGTAGTGATGGTATGCAGACTATGCTAATTATATTGTTGCTAAATTTATACCTCCTAGTTTTACATACCAACAAAAGAAAAAAGGCTTATATGACTTAAGACATTACTTCTGGGATGACCCACACCTTTATAAAGAAGGAGTAGATGGTGTTATTAGACATTGTGTACCTGACACTACTGTAGGTTGGCCCAAACGCGATAGTCGAATCAGAGACCCTTCGACGAACTGTGTGCGATGCATCAATCACAAACGGTGATGTAATAAAACCGTCAAAAAAGATGCAAAACTTCTGCGATGGTGGTGACATCAAACACGGTTCATATTGGAGTTACGTGTGTGATGAGTGGCAAACGGTTAATTCAGAAGAATTGTTTGCGATGATGCAGAACAACAAAAACGGGCAGCCAGATGAGGGCGTGTGAGATATACGGCATACAATTCACTAGGACGAACTGTTTGTGATTAGGCAACACAACAGAAAAGATTCAACTGAACAAGATGTGTGTGATACGCGGCAGACGGGTCCATAATAAGAAATGTGTGCGAAGACAAATAATAACACAGACGATTGCTGCTAATAAGCCATGTGATTTGCTCTGCCTACAGAAGAATTACATAAGTGACTATACAGATAATTCACACACACCTCAATAAAGAATTGTATGCATTCTAAACTAGGAGAAATGATCGTCTAACCATCTACTTCTTGTGATGCTCCTGTCACTGCTCTATGGCTCGAACCCTCGTCTGGGGCAGGAAGAAGACACTCCCTCATGTCAATGATCCGCTTGTACATCTTGTAGCTTGTGCACGCGTCCGTGGCCGCGTACTTGACGTGTTGTTCATCCAGTCTCTCATGCCAGACAATGTGCCAGTCGTCCTTGTCCTTCTTGCTCTCAACCTTCATCTTCATGTAGTAGGGGTCGATGATGGCCGAGGCGAGGTCAACCAGGGAGTTCTTTTTGTTGTTGTCGCTGCCCCAGACCTTGTAGTGGTCCTGGATATTGACAAGATTCTGGCATTTCAAGCCCGAAACCTTGAGCACTTTTAGATCGTTGGTGGTGTCCACCGTAGAAAAATTGTAGTCGGAGCTATTGATAAACCTAGAGAAACGCTCGCAAGGCCTTGTGCCAGGTGGTAGTGGTAGACGAGGACGTCATGTCGCACGCACAACTGGGCGACGACAACCTTCCGATCGTGCCCGGCACGACTAATGGTGTACTCGAGGTCGAAGCCGACCACTTGTTACTAGTCCTCGGCAAGGAACTGCTCCATAGTTTAGATGGAGCTCTCCACCGAGACAGGATCGTTCGTGTACACCACCGAGAGGGCGTTCCCCCTCACGTGGGTGTCCACTACGTGATGCGTCATGAACTGCCCGCCGTTGTCGTCGTCGGCCGCTGGGAGCGCCATTGGAGCTATGGGGATCGCCATCGGAACCACTGGATGCCCTCTCTGTATGCGTCGTCATGGGTGTGCTTATTGTGTTGTGTAACACGAGAGATGAACGTAAATGGCCGCAGGAATAAGTGGGGCCGAGCGGCCTGGATTCTTGGCACCTCCGCACGGCAGTTTTTGCACCGGGTAACTGCATTGTCGCGCCGCGCCCGGCACAACCGCATGCACACGAACGTGCATGATCGTGCGCCAGCCCCAAACAGGCAGCGCACATGGAGGGACCAGTGCAGAGCACCCGGAGTGACGCGAGAGCAGAGCACGCGTGGCAGGACATGAGCAGAGCGCGCCGCGGCCGCCTCAACCGCAAGGAACCACACGCATAGAGCAGTTGAACACAAAGGGAATGATCACCTACAAGCCGGCCGACAGTTGCGTTGCTGTGTGGAGAGTGGCCGTGTGCTACTACCTCTGTCTTGGTCTATAGTCCCCTTTATATTCTGTGCCATACTTTGCCCTCAAATTTAACCAACAAAATGTTAATGCATGTTATAAAAATTATATAATTGGAAACTATGTTCAAATACGATTCCAAGTATATTATCTTTGGTGACATGCATTCGTATGTTATTATTTAAATCCTACTTATAAACCAGGACGGGGGTATAGTAGGTAATTAAATCGCAAATTTTTTATTAACCGTATGTGTACGTGGCCTTTTGTTCTCCTCTCGCATGTCTTGTCACCCCGCTGCCACAGACGGCTTACAGCGCAAGCTTGCGCAGCGCGCGGGGGCGTTCTTTTGGCCAAATGGTGGTGCTAATGAATTGTCGGTGAGCTCGTTCCCGCGCAAGCTTCCCGCTGGACTCGGGGAAATCCCCCGAAATCCCAATGCTTGCCGGCCTGCTATATAAACCCTCACGGCGGGCGAGTCCTGCGTCGCATTTTCCACTCCCTCCCTATAGCTTATCTCCTCTGCTTCTCCCACAATCGCTAATGGCGCCGGTCCGTCGTCATC
>NW_025225598.1:0-12089 GCF_018294505.1 Triticum aestivum
ACTGTGCCTTCGATTAAGAAGGGTGTGGTTCTTGTAAAGCATCCCGACAAATCTGATGCGGCATGTCTTCATCGTCATGTTTATGAGTGGAAATACCACTCTGTTAGGTTCTCCAAGGTTGAGGAGATGGTGATGGTGCTGGTAGACATCTCTCACGAAGTCCATGGCCAAGTTAGTTATACGGGGTTCATCCCGTTGGTCGGTGGCAAGAAATAGTCTGCAGAGTTTAATTAGTGCATCTTTGCTTGTGTGTAGTAAGTACTATTGTTCAGTACTTTATTTGTGTTTGTGAACCCTGTATTGTTTAGTACTACCGGTTTTGGTGTGTGGTGAGTCCTGAGAACAGTCTATGTTAATGTCTGTCCACTCAATTTAGTCTGTATATTTTGAAGTATCCAGATCATCCTTTTTGTGAGGACAGTTTATCAATTATGGTTACACTCCAATATCTGTATGCATTGCAAGGTTTATCGCACCCACCAGGATTTCCAGTCCCATGGATGTTCGGTCCATAAGATTTGTAACGACCTTTGAACTGTCCTGCTTGTGGGAGTAGGCAGGGGCCCTGCATGCCACGCGTAGTTGGACGACCAATCTTCTGTTTAGTACTTCAACACAGTGATTCCCTGGTAAGGATTCACTCGTGTCACATCAAGTAAACCTTATTGATTTACTGTCTAGATCTTATTGATTTAATGTCATGTTTTCTTTCTTTTGCTACAATTTGACGATGCAGGTTTTGCCATGTGACATTCATCACAGAATAAACCATTTGGTTTGCTCTACGATGGATATTTTTGAAGGTTTCACTTATTATGTCGTGTCAGTAACGAAGGCACTGTCCATCACTTATATTATTGTAAAAAATGGATCTGTCTGTTGTCTGAGTACAAGCTGAATCCCTATGATGAACTACAGTTTGGTTTAACAAAACATGCCACAATTAGTCCTTCTCGCGTTTAAAAGAAATGAAGAAAAAGACTAGATCACGGTCACGGAGCCTAGTCAATTTAGAAAGTTGATCATAGCAGATCAGACACGATCGCTCCTGTCTCACACATCGGTACCACCTTCAGCAACAGTCCGAGCATCGACAGTTACGCTTGCACTGATAGCGGCAGCAGCTCAGTCTGATCCAGCTAAGGATTGGGCACCGACCGCGTCAGCGGATTAGGCTGATCTACCGGAGGATCGGGCATCGACACCGGCACCTGCTCCGACACCGCTACCAACTCTACAAGGAGCACCATCTCCGGCATCAGCAGCGTCACTACCAGTCGCACCGTCGCGGGCACCAGCAACGGCTTCGGCACCTGCACCAACACTTGCACTTGCATCTGCTCCGGCCCGTGCAGCGGCAACGGAACCAGCAGTTGCACTGGCAACAGACTGGGCTGCAGTTCACACTTCATATACCAAAGTCCTTACAAAAACTGACATGTGCACCTTCTTGGTAAGCATTGGCCGCCCAAGTGCTTCGTTCTTTTTTCTTTCCATGTTGTTTCACATGATTCACTGTGTTGATGTAACTGTTTGTGTTTGTCTTCTTGTTTGCAAACAGAGAACTCCTAGAGCAACGAGGGAGTCGTTCAACAATCCGGGCAACCGTGGCCAAGTTTCTCTTACCATGCACAGCCTTGGTGTGAATGAACCTGCTCAATATACCGTAAGTACAAAGGATGGTCGCATGATGATTGATGCTAAAGGATGGTCAAGGTTCAAATCTAAATCATATCTTGCGGTAGGGGATGATGTCAAAATCGACTTTCTCGGCAAGGAGAGCTGGTCCAAATCAACTTTGAAATTCTTCAGTAGCAGCATGCAACTGCCGAACTAATCTATCCTCCAAGAGATTTTGATGTAATACTCTGGCATGGTGAAACAAGTGTCCTGTGTGTATAAGTAGTACGAAAATATCGTTGACAGAATTGCAACTCTGATTGCTTGTTAGGAATTATCGTTTGATTTCATTCCAACAGCTGCCGTGTTTTATTCAATTTTGTGTATTCGCCTTTCGACAGCATCTAAAACCAGCGTCGTACCGACCGCTTGCAATATGAAAAGCGTTGAGGTAGAACACATGGTCCCCCAAACATGCAGGCCCACCAGCCTGTGGCCCAAAGTCCAGAACCGTGAGCTTGTCTGAGTATTTCTCAGATGAACCCCCATAATGCCCGTGCGTTGCACGTAACATCAAGATGCATTGTATGAGTATTTTCTCTTGTGAGAGAAAAGGATGAACGAGGGAAGGCCTTATTTGCAAATGTGGAGAGGTGTGTGGGTACCTTTTTGCCAAATTGCCATAGTTTCCTTCCTATCCGTCAGATATAAATCGGACGGCCTATATTGCAGGATGGCAGGCACACCATCATCACCAACTCGTCTATACCGTGTTAAAAAAACTCTGTTTTTATAATTATATATGTTGTATATATTCCCCTTGATTAAGTTGTGATATAAAAGATCTTTATATTTCTTTACAGGGGAGTATCTCTCTGTCAAAAAATATATTTATGTGTAACTAGTTACTCCTGTCTTTCTACTTCCTTTCGCTGATATGTGGGGCATCCGGCAACGGGGTCCACGTGCCATATGCACCAAATTAGAGTGCACAACTGCACGGTAGACACACCCCGGTCGTAGCGCCGCAGTAATGCCCAATGAGCCGTCAAATCACAAAAAACCCCACCTTTCCAGGTTTAGCAGTAAGCTGGACGAACGAAACGGCAATATTTCACTGGGACTGAATCCCCTTCTCCCTCGTCTGCTTATTCAGAGAAAACCCCCGCTCGGCGATTGCATAGGGTTTTCTCATGGGGAACCTGGTACGAATTCTTCATCCATCCCCGATAAATCCAAGTCCCTTGGTCGCGGGTACTCCTAGGATGGCAGCCTCCGTCGTTGATGCATTTTTCTTCCTACTGAATCTAGTATGTTTCATTTGCAGTGCCCAAAGTGCGAGGACCCTACAGGTTTCTGCGCCCTCGGCGAGACGCCACACTTGCTCCTTCTCATCCTAACACAGGATTTTAAAACGCGCATAGTATGTTCCTAGAATCCTCTTTTCTATCGGGGAGGGTGGGGTTTTCTGAACATGCTGCCGACTAATTTGGAAATTTGGATTGCTATATTTGGATAAAAGGTACTAGTACCATGGTCAACACTGACGTGAAGGAGGAAATTATTTCTAGATTTGGATATAGGGAATACATTGTGTTCTCATATTATTTTTCCTGCAGTGCATTCCTTGCTCTGCCAGAACACATGTACTCAAGATGCTCGGCCTTGCCATAACTGAATACACCAGTTTAATGGTCACAGTGAAGACAAGCCATGGATATAAGTTTCGAGTTGGGTTCATGAACCAAGAAGATCGCTGCTTTTTTTATGGCCGAACATGGATAAACTTTCTCAAGTGTTACGGGCTGAAAGTTGGCGCACGAATGTTGATGGAAATACCAGAACCTGGTCTCATCTTCACTGCGATCTTCCACCGCGACGTCGTTCCAATTGTTCATCCATGTTAGTTTTGTATCTGGTTCTTGCTTCTTGCCTCGATTACTTCTTAATCCACCTATTCTGTCTAACTAATCACAATTTAATTTTAGAAGTAGCAACGAATCTCTCACGAAGATGCTACTTCTAACTAATATTTTCTTATAATTGGTGGCACATGTAGTTTTTTCAGAGTTAAGCAGGCTACTCATTTGTTATTCTATAAGAACTCGGCGGTTACTCATGGCACTGAAGTTGACTTGGATGACATCCACAAGTTCCTACACTTTATTGACCGTCTTGAGGTCCTTGTGGGGTGTTTCAATGGTGGAAGGCCATGTGGGATATGTGTGCCACTGCTTTACTCATTGAACAGGTCCAACTGTGTTGAGAAACTTATGGTACGTGCTGTTTTCTGTTATATATGTTGTTCATAAACTCTTGCTTATGCACAGTTTTACAGCTGTGATCTTCTTGAAACAGGAACTGCCTAGGTCTATTATTCCTATACATATACCTGACCATGGTCGGGTCAGACTTGCGCTTGGTCACAACATGATGTTTATGTCGACCTACTCCATTCCCCTTGGAGGTGAAAAGATACTTATTCATGGGTGGTCTCAAATAATGAAGGCACGTCCATCTTGGATAATAGGATAGAAGATTATGTACCTCCTTTTCTATGGCTCTAAGGCGAATATCCTGTTTATTGACCACATTGCGAGATGAGGCCGCTTTCAGAATGTTGTGGATGCGCGGGGTGGTGCCTGAGCCTTGTCCTTGGGCTTGGCGGCCTCACCCTTTGGTTAACTGTAGGCAAAGTAGCATTGTTTGAGGCGTGCTTTGTATGGTTGAACCTGTATAAGTACTCATGCTGCTTTCAGCTATGGTTGTTAAGTGCCCCTGCTGGTTTCAGTTAAGGTTGTTAAGTACTCCTGCTTCTTTTACTGTCTACCATGTTTCTTCAGTCCTGTCTTCCTCCAGCCGCCAAAACCAAACCAGCGCCAGCGGGGCCGCCTGCTTCTGCCTCCCATGGCTGGCTGCGCCTCAGTGCATGCATCGCCACCCCACCGTCTCGTAAATCATCAACACCGACCTCCGAGGCCTTGCCGTCGTCCTCTGCACGCTTTGTTGCGCTCGCCGCGGTGCCGCCCTCTCGCGTTGTCAACATGGTCAACAACGAAGAGGAATCGGCAGAGGACTGTACATGGAGAGGATGACAGTAGGGGCCCACCATGTCCATGGCCGAACGTAAGGAAGTTCCTCATTTTTTGTTATGTATATATACTCCATTGTCAGCGTATGGAAAAAGAAAATGCTTCCTGCTAGTGGTTTCCTGACATCTAGGACCCACGACATTGTCAGCGTATATAGTCAATAGATAAGATAATAGCACAAGATCAGCTGACACCTGGGACGTAGCTACCCGAGCAGTATTTTTGTTGTTGTTGTTGAGACGGAGCACGGTTTCAACTGGGCTATGGCCCGTCTAGCCCAGGCTTATATTTTATGTTCACCACATGACCAGCCCATCTATTTTTTGTTTGTGAAAATGAGCCCACTTTATTTTTTCTGAAGAATACCCAATCTAGGCCTACTTATTTTTCTATGCCCTGATGGGCTGCAACTCTTTCAAGACGCCTGCAAATCTTGAAAGTAATATGAAATGGGCTGTAAGTATAAAAAACAAATGACAAATTGGCAATTACTTTATAATTTCTGAAATTTTTCACATTTTCAGATTCCAATTTCACTGGGCTTTAACCTAATTCAAATATATATTCAAAGTACTTTAAATCTGGCTCGTCATTTCGGAATTGAAAATAGTTTGGAACCGACAGAAATATGCGAAATTTCGTTTAAATTTTTAACCCTCGCCCTGGCCAACAAAAAAAATGGACTGCAATAAATTGCATAAGAAGTTGCAATGAGCTAAATATAAATTATTAAAAAAATAGGGAATTGTCTGACTTGTGGGCCTATTAAGTTGACGCGTATGCAAGATTTTTTTTACTTATTATATACGACAACAAACGATTCTAGTAGTCGTAACCGTTGGATGTCAATCCAACGGCTGTCGTGTTTCTTCAATCTCTGATCTTCTTGCTCCAGCCGCCAAATCAAGCGCCGGCGGGACCGCCTGCTCCCGCCTCCCGTGGCCGGCTGTGCTGCCGTGCAGGCCTCACCGCCCCCTACTACTCCCACCACTGGCCAGGGCATCCTCTACTCACCCACATCCTTCCACTGCTGTGGCTTCGCCGCCTTCGGGTCATTCACTTCCTGGGTCTCGCCGTCGTCCATCGCGCTAGTGTTCTCGGCACGGCATGGTTAACGTTGTCAACAAACGACAACATCAGAAGAGCGACGTACATGGAGAGGCTGACAGTTGGGACCCACATGGTCCATGGCCGGGCGCAAGCAAGTACCTCATTATGCCAAAAAGAATGAACACTCCCGCTGACAGCTCGGACCCACCAGCTATATCTTTGCATGCAAGGAAGTGCCTCCTTATTACGCACAAAAATATGAATACTCCCCCTGCTAGCAGGGACCTACCATAGTGGGAGGCTGACTTGTGGGCCTACTAAGTTGACGCAGACGGAGGGCTTTGTCAACTTAGTCAAGAAACGATTCTATCACTAGTGACCGTTGGATTGTTAACATCCAACGGTCGTCCTGCTTCATCAACCTCTGATTTTCTTGCTCTAGCCGTCCAAACCACCGCGTGCTCTTGCCACCCGCGGCCGGCTGTGCTGCCATGGAGGCCTCACCGCCCCTACTACTCCCACCGCTGGCCAGACCCTGCGGCGATGGCAGTCTCACACCGCAGCCGAACCAGGGAACCCTCATACTCCTCTCCGCGTGGGCATCCACTACCGCTTCTTCCCCGGCCGGTTCCGTGTCGTTCCCTTGCTAGGCCTCGCCGTCGTCCACCGCCTTGGTGCTCTCGGCGTGGTGTGGTCAATGTGGTCAACGAACGACTTCCATCGGAAGAGTACTGTACGTTGAGAGGCTGACAGCTGGGTCCACGGCCGCAGCAAGGAAGTGCCTCCTTATTACGCGCAAAATAATTATTCCTCGACCTCACAATAGGGACCCACCGGACGGGCCACCGTATTTCGCGAAAAAAACATTTCCCCCCTGACTGCTGGGACCCACCAGCTATATCTTCGCACACAAGGAAGTACGTCCATATTACGGGCAAAAAAATATTCGCCCCCTGACTGCTGGGACCCACCAGCTACATCTTCGCACGCAAGGAAGTGCGTCCATATTACGGACAAAAAAATGTTTCGCCCCCTGACTAGTGGGACCCACCAGCTACGTCTTCGCATGCAAGGAAGTACCTGACAGTCGGGACGCACCTGGTTGAAGCGTACGTAGCGTTGTCATTCTGGTCGCGAACATGTACGTACATACTGGTCGATGTAGAGGCGCGCATGTGTCATAGTAGAGGGGCGCACGCAGCATGTACACGTACGTTCAGCGGCCAGGGTGCAAGAAAGAAAATACGGCCATGTACGTACATACGGGCGGGGTCTCAAACGCCTACTCGCGCATACGTACGGCCAGGGCTCGCGTACATGGCTGGGTTGGAACGGAGAAGCTGCGTCGTCATCGTGTTCATGGGGAGGCAACCGGCTGGGTCGGAACGGAATGCGTCATTGTGTTCATCGGGAGCCAACCGGCTTGGACGGAACATCCGATGGAAACGAGGCCTGGCGTACCGCAGAACGGACGAAACGGCCTTGTGTTTGACCGGCCACGGTCGAAATGGAGGAAACGGACCTCCTACGGTCGATACGGGGTCCTGTTGATCGGGAGGGGTCTAGCGTACCACAAAACGGAGGAAACGGACCTCCTACGGTCGATACGGGGTCCTGTTGATCGGGAGGGGTGTGGCGCACCGCAAAACAGAGGAAACAGACTTGTGTTGGAGCGCTACGGTCGAAACTGGGTCCTGTTCATCGGGAGGGGTGTGGCGTACCGCAAAACGGGACTCCACGGGATACGGTTCATCTCCACCGTCGAGTGCCTCCATGGGCTACTGTTCATCCACCGTCGACCTCCTCCAGCCTCCACCTGCGACTGTTCATCCACGGGCTCCTGTTCATCAAGCCTCCACCGCTCCCCACCGGCTACTGTTCATCCAGCCCTCTCCACGGGCTACTGTTCATCCAGCCCTCCACCGGCTACTGTTCAACAAGCCCTCCACCGGCTACTATTCAATCAGCCCTCCACGGGGTCCTGTTCATCCAGCCCTCCACGGGATCATGTTCATCCACCGGCTTCATCGATCGGGGTACTGTTCATCCAGTGGCAACGGCCTCTACCACCACGGGTTCCTGTTCATCCAACCCCCACCGGGAACTGTTCATCCAAACCCCCCAACAACGCTCAATGTTCATCCAGAGGCAGCATCGATCGGCTTCAGTTAGCAGCAGTAGCGAAGGAATCACTCGGCTTCAGTTAACAGCAAGGGATCGATCGATCTTTCAGGTTTAGTGTAATGCGTAGCCTGCAGTGCAATTGCTTGGGTTCAGTTAGAGCCCAACGCCTCGCACACACGCGTGTACGTACGAGAGAAACGCGCATCGCTCGGCCCCCAACCACCCACCATAACTGGGAACTCCCCGATATTTTCCACGCCCTCGCTTCTACCACGGTTTTTTCCATCATGGACGGCCCAAAGAATGTCATGGAGCTGCGTCTCCAGCCCACCCAGGATGAAAAGCCCATTTTCTGTCATGATTTTTTGTCATAGAAGTAGGACCGCACCACATCTATGATGATACCAGGTTTTGTCACAATTATCGTCATAGAAGTGTCATAAGTATGAGAGAAAAAAATTTCGTTCGTCCCAAAATGTCACGGATGTGTCTTTTCTTTGTAGTGCTTGCTGGTACCCTCAGTTTTGTTGCCGTGGAGTCAAGCCTACCGGGCACATATCGTGAAGAGGGACCAGCCCCCAGCCAACATTTTTTCATTAAAGGCCACGCGGCCATCCTGACCGAAGCAACGTTTGAGTAAAGGAATGGGAGCACCTAAGTTTCAAAAAGCGGCAAGGTTTTCTTATGCACAAGTATTTACCTAGAAAACATGTGTGGATAAAAGAAAGAACTTATCAGTTTGGCTTGCCGGAGATCGCAGTGTAGGGTCATCTTTCCATCTCCTCTTGGAGACCAAGTCCTCTACAGGAGCCTGCAATTTATGCAGATGAAAATGATGCCAGATGCGATCTTATCTACATGAACATGCGATGCTCATGAAATGCTTATGCATGCATGCAACTTGTCGGGGGCCCCCAACTGTTCATTTATTTCTCTGTTGCTCATGGTCTGCGCTGGAATTGTACAAGGGGTTACATGCAAGTGAGGCAAGGCCTGTACAAAAGGGTGGCTGCCCGACAGCCGCACCTTACATGTAGAACTTACGAAGATGCTCAATATTGCATGAGTTTTGCGATTGAATGCCATCTTCGGTTTCCAGACGGACTGCGCCAGGTCTGGTGACTCGTACTACCTGGTAAGGGCCTTTCCACTTAGGTGTCAACTTTTTTGTACTCTTGGCGGACTGAATGCGCCTAAGGACACGGTTTCCTTCCTCAAAACACCGGGCATGAACCCTGCGGCTGTGATAGAGACGCAGGGCTTGCTGGTAGTGTGCAACATGCGTAGCAGCCCAGAGACGGTTCTCCTCGAGAAGCACAACATCATCACGCCGGTGCTGATCCTGCGCTACTTCATCGTAGGCAAGCACTCGAGGCGACCTGTAAACGAGTTCTGTGGGGATAACTGCTTCTGCCCCATAGACTAGGGAGAAGGGAGTCTGACCGGTAGCTCTATTTGGTGTCGTTCTGAGGGACCAAAGAACCACCGGCAGCTCGTCGGTCCATTGCCCGCCGCAGTTCTGCAGCTTATCAAATGTTCTCATCTTGAGTCCTCACAACACTTCAGCATTCACCCTCTTAGCTTGTGCATTTGCTTCTGGGATGTGCAACAGAGGCAAATGAGATCTTGCTTCTGAGGGCATGAACATATTGCATGAAGGCGCGGCTCATGAACTGGGTGCCGTTGTCGGTGCTGATCCGAGCATGGGCCCCAAAGCGGCACACCAATCCTTTCTCAGGACTTCTACTTCTGGCCACTTTGTAAACTTGTCAATGGCAACGAACAAGAATTCAAAGCACCCGGGAGATCGGGGGAAAGGGCCGAGGATATCGAGCACCCAGACCAAAAATGGCCATGACAAAGGGATTGTCTGAAGAGCTTGGGCAGGCAGATGGATGTTCTTGGAATGGAACTGGCATGCTTCACATTTGGTGACAAGCTCGACCGCATCTTGGAGGGCGGTGGGCCAATAGAATCCTTGCCGGAATGCTTTCCCAACCAACGCCCTTGATCCATTTGGGAGCCGCACATGCCTTTGTGTATTTCTGCCAGCAGTTCGTTTCCTTCTTCCTGGCAAATGCACTTCAATTTCACACCATTGGGCCTTCTTCTGTATAGTGTGTCACTGACAAACTGATACATACTGGCCCTCAGGGCTACTCTTTCAGCTTCTTCTTGCTCTTCGGGAAGTTCTCCGATTTGGAGGAAGTGGACTATGTGTCTTGACCAAGTTGGAGCCTGGGGCTCGACAACAAGGACTAGCAGCACCTCCTCATTCGTGGGGGCGCATTCCTCAACTGCAGGGACCAGTGGCCCGGCAGGAGTTGCAGCCCGACAATCGAAGGGGAGTTGTTTCTGGAAGGGTCCCTGCCAGGAGCCCCGAGAGGCTCTACCTGGAGAGGCTTACCAGAGTCCAGTTTCCTCCTCTTTTGGGCCATTGTTGCCGGGGATACGGAGGGCTGAGTAAGGTGGAGAACAAAAGTTCCTGGTTCCACAGTAAGTTTTTGCTCAGCACACTTTGACAGGTGATCAGCAATGCCGTTTTCCGCACGGGGTACGTGCTTTGTTTGCAATCCGTCAAAGCGCTCCACCAGTCTTCTCACTTCCTCAATGTATGCCTCCGTCAATGGTCTTTGGTAATCCTTGTTGACTTGTCTCATCACAAGTTGTGAATCTCCTCAAATGATCAGCTTCTTGATTCCTAATTCAGTGGCAATCCTGAGCCCGGCAAGGAGCCCTTCATACTCTGTTCTATTGTTGGTCGCCTCCTCCCGGGGAAAATGCATCTGGACGACGTACTTCAGGTGCTCTCCAGTGGGAGCAACGAGAAGCACACCAGCCCCTGCACCTTGTAGGGGGAAGGCACCATCGAAATACATGATCCATTCTTGGGGTGCTTCCTTCCCAGGAATAACTGTTTCCAGTACTTCTTCATCAGTGGTTGGCGTGCATTCTGCAATAAACTCTGCCAATGCCCTGCTCTGAATTGTTGATGTGCTTTCAAATTTCAGGCCAAAGCTGGATAACTCCAATGGCCACTCAACTATTCTTCCGGTAGATTTGGGTTTTGGAGTATCCTTTGCAAAGGAAAGCGGATGACAACCATGATCTCACGGGTTTGGAAGTAGTGGCGCAGTTTCCTTGAAGCCATGACAAGGCCAAAAATCAACTTTTGCACACCAAAGTACCTAGCGGAGATATCAAGGCGGGGCAAACCTCACGAGGCTCTTGTGACGTGAGCCATGACGGTCAACACCAGGCGAGCACCAGCGCGCGCAGCGTCCTTGTTTGCTCTTTGGTTCTAAGGAGGCAGGCGCAGGCGCGGAGTACCGAGGCATCAAGCAAAGGTTTCCATATCGGTGCAACAAGACCAAGACCAACAGGACGGCAAGAAGGAGGTCACCATGGAGCCCAAGACAGCGTCATCATCAGAACCTTTTGCAGGCGAAGACCACTTTTGTCAGGATAGCTTGTACTAGCGGTCCCCTTTCAAATTTGCCCGCCGTTGTTGGCTCCCTTCCCGCTCAATATTTGGGGAGAGGACCAGGGCCTATATAAGTAGAACTAGCCACCACAGTAGGGGGCATCTGAACCTGATCCCAACGGATTCAGAGCCATCTCAACCACACAAGTATGCAGAGCACAAGAACACCTCAACCTCAGGAGGCTTTTCTTTCCCTTATACTGTTCTTCATCAGCCCAAGAGGCAATCCACCACCACACACTGGAGTAGGGTATTACACCACAATGGTGGCCCGAACCAGTATAAATCTTGTGTCTTTCTGTGTTGCGAGTTCGTCGAGTTCGTCCGCGAGATCTTAGCGAGCTAGGGCGTGGATCCCCAGGAGGGAAAGAACTTCGTGCGCATCCCACAGTTCGAACCTTAAGGGTTTTGACGGAACCCCACATCCGACATTTGGCGCGCCATGTAGGGGTGCGCCGTAGCTTCCCTTCCGTTGATCCGTCGCTCCGTCATCTCCATGGCGGACGCTCTCGCCGTGCTCGAGATGAGCGCCGGGCTGCCCTCACCGCCCCCGCTGCTCAGACAGCTCCCATCGGCGGGCCACCTCGTCGTTCCCCGTCTCCTGCCGCCAACGCCGCCACCGGCCCAGCGGGGAACGAGGAGCAAGCGTCCTCGCTGCACCCATCGATGTGGCAGGACGGCCGCACCGCCACTCCATCACTGACCCCGGCCGGTTCCCC
>NW_025225598.1:12099-15825 GCF_018294505.1 Triticum aestivum
GTCACGGATGTGTCTTTTCTTTGTAGTGCTTGCTGGTACCCTCAGTTTTGTTGCCGTGGAGTCAAGCCTACCGGGCACATATCGTGAAGAGGGACCAGCCCCCAGCCAACATTTTTTCATTAAAGGCCACGCGGCCATCCTGACCGAAGCAACGTTTGAGTAAAGGAATGGGAGCACCTAAGTTTCAAAAAGCGGCAAGGTTTTCTTATGCACAAGTATTTACCTAGAAAACATGTGTGGATAAAAGAAAGAACTTATCAGTTTGGCTTGCCGGAGATCGCAGTGTAGGGTCATCTTTCCATCTCCTCTTGGAGACCAAGTCCTCTACAGGAGCCTGCAATTTATGCAGATGAAAATGATGCCAGATGCGATCTTATCTACATGAACATGCGATGCTCATGAAATGCTTATGCATGCATGCAACTTGTCGGGGGCCCCCAACTGTTCATTTATTTCTCTGTTGCTCATGGTCTGCGCTGGAATTGTACAAGGGGTTACATGCAAGTGAGGCAAGGCCTGTACAAAAGGGTGGCTGCCCGACAGCCGCACCTTACATGTAGAACTTACGAAGATGCTCAATATTGCATGAGTTTTGCGATTGAATGCCATCTTCGGTTTCCAGACGGACTGCGCCAGGTCTGGTGACTCGTACTACCTGGTAAGGGCCTTTCCACTTAGGTGTCAACTTTTTTGTACTCTTGGCGGACTGAATGCGCCTAAGGACACGGTTTCCTTCCTCAAAACACTGGGCATGAACCCTGCGGCTGTGATAGAGACGCAGGGCTTGCTGGTAGTGTGCAACATGCGTAGCAGCCCAGAGACGGTTCTCCTCGAGAAGCACAACATCATCACGCCGGTGCTGATCCTGCGCTACTTCATCGTAGGCAAGCACTCGAGGCGACCCGTAAACGAGTTCTGTGGGGATAACTGCTTCTGCCCCATAGACTAGGGAGAAGGGAGTCTGACCGGTAGCTCTATTTGGTGTCGTTCTGAGGGACCAAAGAACCACCGGCAGCTCGTCGGTCCATTGCCCGCCGCAGTTCTGCAGCTTATCAAATGTTCTCATCTTGAGTCCTCACAACACTTCAGCATTCACCCTCTTAGCTTGTGCATTTGCTTCTGGGATGTGCAACAGAGGCAAATGAGATCTTGCTTCTGAGGGCATGAACATATTGCATGAAGGCGCGGCTCATGAACTGGGTGCCGTTGTCGGTGCTGATCCGAGCATGGGCCCCAAAGCGGCACACCAATCCTTTCTCAGGACTTCTACTTCTGGCCACTTTGTAAACTTGTCAATGGCAACGAACAAGAATTCAAAGCACCCGGGAGATCGGGGGAAAGGGCCGAGGATATCGAGCACCCAGACCAAAAATGGCCATGACAAAGGGATTGTCTGAAGAGCTTGGGCAGGCAGATGGATGTTCTTGGAATGGAACTGGCATGCTTCACATTTGGTGACAAGCTCGACCGCATCTTGGAGGGCGGTGGGCCAATAGAATCCTTGCCGGAATGCTTTCCCAACCAACGCCCTTGATCCATTTGGGAGCCGCACATGCCTTTGTGTATTTCTGCCAGCAGTTCGTTTCCTTCTTCCTGGCAAATGCACTTCAATTTCACACCATTGGGCCTTCTTCTGTATAGTGTGTCACTGACAAACTGATACATACTGGCCCTCAGGGCTACTCTTTCAGCTTCTTCTTGCTCTTCGGGAAGTTCTCCGATTTGGAGGAAGTGGACTATGTGTCTTGACCAAGTTGGAGCCTGGGGCTCGACAACAAGGACTAGCAGCACCTCCTCATTCGTGGGGGCGCATTCCTCAACTGCAGGGACCAGTGGCCCGGCAGGAGTTGCAGCCCGACAATCGAAGGGGAGTTGTTTCTGGAAGGGTCCCTGCCAGGAGCCCCGAGAGGCTCTACCTGGAGAGGCTTACCAGAGTCCAGTTTCCTCCTCTTTTGGGCCATTGTTGCCGGGGATACGGAGGGCTGAGTAAGGTGGAGAACAAAAGTTCCTGGTTCCACAGTAAGTTTTTGCTCAGCACACTTTGACAGGTGATCAGCAATGCCGTTTTCCGCACGGGGTACGTGCTTTGTTTGCAATCCGTCAAAGCGCTCCACCAGTCTTCTCACTTCCTCAATGTATGCCTCCGTCAATGGTCTTTGGTAATCCTTGTTGACTTGTCTCATCACAAGTTGTGAATCTCCTCAAATGATCAGCTTCTTGATTCCTAATTCAGTGGCAATCCTGAGCCCGGCAAGGAGCCCTTCATACTCTGTTCTATTGTTGGTCGCCTCCTCCCGGGGAAAATGCATCTGGACGACGTACTTCAGGTGCTCTCCAGTGGGAGCAACGAGAAGCACACCAGCCCCTGCACCTTGTAGGGGGAAGGCACCATCGAAATACATGATCCATTCTTGGGGTGCTTCCTTCCCAGGAATAACTGTTTCCAGTACTTCTTCATCAGTGGTTGGCGTGCATTCTGCAATAAACTCTGCCAATGCCCTGCTCTGAATTGTTGATGTGCTTTCAAATTTCAGGCCAAAGCTGGATAACTCCAATGGCCACTCAACTATTCTTCCGGTAGATTTGGGTTTTGGAGTATCCTTTGCAAAGGAAAGCGGATGACAACCATGATCTCACGGGTTTGGAAGTAGTGGCGCAGTTTCCTTGAAGCCATGACAAGGCCAAAAATCAACTTTTGCACACCAAAGTACCTAGCGGAGATATCAAGGCGGGGCAAACCTCACGAGGCTCTTGTGACGTGAGCCATGACGGTCAACACCAGGCGAGCACCAGCGCGCGCAGCGTCCTTGTTTGCTCTTTGGTTCTAAGGAGGCAGGCGCAGGCGCGGAGTACCGAGGCATCAAGCAAAGGTTTCCATATCGGTGCAACAAGACCAAGACCAACAGGACGGCAAGAAGGAGGTCACCATGGAGCCCAAGACAGCGTCATCATCAGAACCTTTTGCAGGCGAAGACCACTTTTGTCAGGATAGCTTGTACTAGCGGTCCCCTTTCAAATTTGCCCGCCGTTGTTGGCTCCCTTCCCGCTCAATATTTGGGGAGAGGACCAGGGCCTATATAAGTAGAACTAGCCACCACAGTAGGGGGCATCTGAACCTGATCCCAACGGATTCAGAGCCATCTCAACCACACAAGTATGCAGAGCACAAGAACACCTCAACCTCAGGAGGCTTTTCTTTCCCTTATACTGTTCTTCATCAGCCCAAGAGGCAATCCACCACCACACACTGGAGTAGGGTATTACACCACAATGGTGGCCCGAACCAGTATAAATCTTGTGTCTTTCTGTGTTGCGAGTTCGTCGAGTTCGTCCGCGAGATCTTAGCGAGCTAGGGCGTGGATCCCCAGGAGGGAAAGAACTTCGTGCGCATCCCACAGTTCGAACCTTAAGGGTTTTGACGGAACCCCACATCCGACATTTGGCGCGCCATGTAGGGGTGCGCCGTAGCTTCCCTTCCGTTGATCCGTCGCTCCGTCATCTCCATGGCGGACGCTCTCGCCGTGCTCGAGATGAGCGCCGGGCTGCCCTCACCGCCCCCGCTGCTCAGACAGCTCCCATCGGCGGGCCACCTCGTCGTTCCCCGTCTCCTGCCGCCAACGCCGCCACCGGCCCAGCGGGGAACGAGGAGCAAGCGTCCTCGCTGCACCCATCGATGTGGCAGGACGGCCGCACCGCCACTCCATCACTGACCCCGGCCGGTTCCCC
>NW_025225598.1:15835-20203 GCF_018294505.1 Triticum aestivum
TCCCATGCACGTCGCGCTCCCATGGACGTGCAGGCCGCGCTTCTCATGGCGAATGAGCTCCTGCGCTATCACCCGGTCGACGACCTCTACGAGGACTGGCTCGACCGCGTCGCCGAGCTCATCCGCGCCGCAGGGGGCTCCCCGGCGTCGTCTCTCTCTGCCACGCCCTCCGCCGGCCACGGGCGACGTGGCTCATGGAGCGCCTCCACCACCTCTGCCCCAAGGCGGTGCCTTGGCACCAAGGCGCGCGGCCCCACGGCGTGATCCACCACACCCGGTGCCCGCGCGGGAAGAGAGAAGCTGCTAAGAAATTCCTCGGCCGCGAGAAGCTGCACCTACGCTACCCGCGCCACCTCGCCAAGACCACGTGCTACCTGCGGTAGCGGCACGCGGGCCTCACCAAGACCAAGTTCCACCTCCGAGACGGGCCCCAACAACCACGGCCGGCTGCCGCGCGTTCACCCCCGAGCTGCGTAGTGTCGCCTGGCCAGGCAAGTTCAAGCCGGATCTGCCTCCTCGCTACGACGGCACCGCCGACCCCGCGGAGTTCCTGTAGCTCTATGAGCTGAGCATCGAGGCGGCCAACAGCGACGAGAAAGTCATGGCAAACTGGTTTCCTATGGCTCTCAAGGATGGTGCCCGTTCGTGGCTCCTGAACCTGCCTTAGGGTTCGATCTCCTCCTGGGATGAGATGCGCGACCGCTTCGTTGCCAACTTCCAAGGCACTCGCGACCGCCCACCGGCCGCGGGTGACCTGCGCCGCATCAAGCAACAACCAGGAGAGACCCTCCAGAAGTACATCCAGCGCCTTAACAACACTCGCCTCAAGATCCCCAAGGTCACGGACGAGGCCATCATCTCTGCTTTCTCTGACGGTGTCCGCGACATCAAGATGAAGGAGGAGCTTGCTATCCATGAGGAGTTGTGCACATCTCAGGATCTGTTCAACCTGGCGACCAAGTGCGCGAGAGCTTGAGGAGGGGCGCCTCTCCCTCCTCGAGCTACCAGCTGCGGGCGCAGAGGAGAAGAAGGCCAAGGCCAAGGACGTGAAGCGCAAGGAAGCAGCCGTGCTCGCCGCGGAGCCGGATACCAAGCGGGGCAGAGATCAGCCCGAGTCATCCAAGAACAACCGGCCGTTCTGCGCCTTCCACAACCTGAACACCCACAACACCAGTGACTGTCAAGAGCTCAGAGCCATTCGCGAAGGACGCTTCGGTCGACGCCCCGAGCGCAGCGACCGGGGCTACAACCGAGGAGGAGGACGTGGAGGCGGACGCTGTGACGACCGTGGCTACGGCCGAGGAGGAGGACGTGGAGGCAGACGCAGGTCGATCTTGGAGGCTCGCTTACGGGGTAACCCCAACCTCGCCAGGATCGCCTGCCCGGCAAGGAAGGTTCCTCTCGTAGCAGTATCTTGGCTCATTGGCTAGTCTTGGTCTTCTTGATCTGCACATTGGTCCTTCGAAGAACTGATCCCTCGCGCTATGTTCTGATCTTGGTGTTGTAACCTTGTTCTTGGGCATGTGCACAGTCTGGGCAACGGACCCAGGGATTGTTGCACCGACAGGGGGTGGCGTCCACTCTGGAATAAACTCTGCCAATGATCTGCTCTGATTTGTTGATGTGCTTTCAAATTTTAAGCCAAAGCTGGATAACTCCAATGCCCACTCCACTATTCCGACGGTAGCCTCAGGGTTTTGGAGTATCCTTTGCAAAGGGAAGCAGGTGACAACTGTGATCTCATTGGCCTGGAATTAGTGGTGCAGTTTCCTTGAGGCCATGATAAGGCCAAAAATCAACTTTTGCATGCCAGAATACCTGGGTCTAGCCCCCTGCAATAGGGAGCTGACGAAGTATACTGGGCGCTGCACCACTTTCTTCTATGCCACGTCCGTGGGGTTGCCTCCGCTGCCGTGCTCCCCTCCATCTCGATCCACGTCTGGCCTTGCCGGGCTATGCTCACTCTCTGTCCCAGAAGGGACACTGGCTGGGGCTGCTGCCTCTTCCACTTCCCGTTGCGCCACTAGTGCTGCACTAACCACTTGATTAGTTGCCGCCAGGTATGGAAGCAACGGCTCTTGTGGTTTGGCAGCAACCAAAGTGGGCACAGAAGACAAGTAGGTCTTCAAATCTTGTAGTGCTGCACCTGCTTCCGGTGTCCACTCCATGGGTCTTGCCTTCTTCAATATTTTGAAGAATGGCAAGGCGCGCTCGGCAGACTTGGAGATGAATGTGCTAAGCGCGACAACACACCCAGTCAAACGTCTCACATCCTTAACTGTCTTAGGTGCCTGAATCTGCTTGATAGAGTTGATCTTATCGAGGTTGGCCTCTATTCCGCGATGGGACACAAAGAAACCAAGTAGCTTTCCGGAGGGAACGCCAAACACACACTTCTCCAGGTTCACCTTCAAGTTGATCTTGCGCAGATTAGCAAACGTTTCTTCCAAGTCCTGGATGAGGGTCGATCTGTCCTTGGTCTTGACCACAATATCATCCATGTAAGCTTCAATGTTCCTGTGCAACTATGACTCCAAACCAATCTGGACTGCCCTTGCAAAAGTGGACCCGACACTCTTCAACCCGAAAGGCATTCACACGAAGAAGCATGTGCCACATGGGGTGATGAATGAGGTCTTCTCTTCGTCTTCGTTGGACATAAAGATTTGATGATATCCAGAGTATGCATCCAGAAAGGAGAGCGAATCGCACCCGGAAATGGAATCCACAATCTGGTCGGTGCGCAACAAGGGAAATGGGTCCTTCGGGCATGCCTTGTTCAGATCCGTGAAATCTATGCAAAGCCTCCATTTCCCATCGGCCTTGTGCACGACCACTGGGTTTGCTAACCATGTTGGATGTATTACTCCTCCGACCAAACCAGCTGCCTCGAGTTTCTTGATTTCCACGGCAATGAACTGCTGCCGCTCCAAAGCTTGCTTTCGGACCTTCTGCTTGACGGGTCGGGCATGTGGGCAGACAACAAGGTGGTGCTCGATTACCTCCCTGGGAACACTAGGGATATCAGATGGTTGCCAGGAAAACACATCGATATTTTCCCGTAGGAAGGCAACGAGCGCGCTTTCCTATTTGTCACCAAGGGTCACACTGATAGTGAAAGTACCATCTGTGCCAGCCAGCCCTGCCGGGACCTTTTTCACATGGGGTGCAGCAGCCTTAGATCTATTGCTGTTGCAACTCTCCGGCAAGTCATCAACAGACGCTATGTTCTCTGAGGAGATACATTTCCTGGATTCCTTGCTACCTCTCTTTTTTCTCTTGCTTTCTGTGGTGGGACCAGTGGCCTCCGCGGCCTCTGCCGTGACTTCGTCCCTGTACATCTTGTCCATGCAAATGATTGCATCATTTTCGTCTGATGGAATGGAAATGAAGCCCACTGGCCCTCGCATCTTCAAGGTGTTGTAGGCATAGTGGGATGTCGCCATGAATTTGGCCAGAGCTGGGCGTCGAAGGATTCCATTATAAGGCAGGGGGAGGTCGACCACATCAAACACGACCTTCTCAATACGGTAATTCAACTCTCCCCCGAACGTCACCGGCAGCGTGACCTTCCCCTTAGGGCGACTCCTACTAGGGTAGATTCCTTGAAAAGTGCCCGTGACCATGAGCTCTTCCTATGCTATCTGAACTTTGTTGATGACCTTTGGGGAAATCAGATTCAACCCGGCCCCGCTGTCAACCAACATCTTTGTGACTTTGAGGTTGTGGATTGTTGGTGAGACTAACAACTGCAAGCACACTACCGTGGTGGTGCGGTCAGGGTGGTCCTCTTCGTCAAAGATGATGGGAGTGCGTGACCACTTTAGTGGCTTCCGAGAGTTTATCGCTGGCTCCATGGCATTGACTTCACGCGCCCACTGTTTAAGCTAGCGGTGAGAGGAGTGTGGAGATGCACCCCAGTCAATGCACATGGCGTCAGTGGCCTTTTGGAATTCCTGCTCGCTGGTTTCCTCTTCCTCCCCTCCATCACTTTCATCATTGCAATCTTCTTTCTCACGACCTTTGGCGGGGTTTCCTTGATTCTGAGGAATTTTTCTGGGGCGAATTCCTTCGCCGCCTCGGCCCTTCTCGCCCGCGCCATTCTGACCTTTCTCCTTATCACGCTTTTCATACTCAGCCCTCTGCTTCTTGATGAGTTGTTTTACTTGATGGCACTCCTGGAGATCGTGGCCTTTGGTAGGATCAATCTTGCAGTACGGCCCATCACCTTTCCCAGCTTTCTTGGCAGCCTCAGCTTCCCGGCAATCAGTGCACGCATCAACTTCCTTGCCGGGTCTTCGGCCTTAGCCTTCTTGCCAGTACTAGGCGTGCCCGATCCCTCAACAATAATCATCGCCTTATCCTTGC